>NC_135968.1:28942532-29242889 GCF_053455715.1 Rhinoraja longicauda | reverse complement strand
ACCCAGCAACCTGCACATTCAATTGATTCCTTTACCAGAAACATGTTCCCCTTTCAGCGTGCTGAAGGTGCAGCTCACTTTGTGACTCATTGGTTTGCTCTTCCATTCCCATCAACTTCTTTATTAACAGTTCTTTCTCATGCAACTGCAGGAAATGCCTTAGCACAACGTATGACTGATTGGTTCCGCTCATTTAGCAGCAAAATGAAGCAGCAAATCACTTGCACTTGTTCCAGTTTAGTGTGTTGCATTCATTGCTTGCAAAGTGGTCTGTTCAATTTTGGAGAAACAATGCAAATTAGGTGACAACTTTGCAGAGTACCTCCACTCCACTAAAGTGATCTTAAATTTCCAACTCGCTTTAATTCTCTGTTCTGCTTTCTGTTGGTCTCCAAATGATTCCAATAAAGCCCAATGCAAGCTTTAGGAATAGCACTTCATCTTCAGTCTGGACACACTAAAAACCTCAGGACTCAATTTCAGATAATAAGTCTTTTCTTGTTTGTGTCAGTACAAACTAGTTTTGAAGTGAGTACATCTAGCTGTAACATTAATTTTGTTTCTCGCCACAAACACTATCTGATCTGGTTATCTCCAATATTCTCTTTTATTTCAGATTTCCAGCAATTGCGGTTTTCAGCATTTCATCTCTTTCTATTTATACTTCCCCATATGCTTCAAATATGATTTGCGAGCATTCATTATGCTCTCACGCAGCATCCACACCATTTGTGTCACTTTGACAATTTTGGTCCTTACTCTATCCCAAATATTCCTTTTGTTTGCCACGCCTCCCCATCTCTGCAACTTAAAACATTTGTTTTGCCACTTTTCTAGTTCTGATGAGATGTCATCAACCTAAAATGTTAACTCTTTTCCTCTCTCCACGGATGCTCCCTGATCTTAGTATTTCCAACAGTTTTTTTGCAATATGTGGAGTTACTTTTACAAACATAGGAATTCTTTTGGCAGGTTTCAAACGCAGCTTTGTGAAAGGAGCAAAGGGAAGAACAAGGCTTTTGTGACTTTTGCCTGCAACACCACTGATAAATATCTCAGAAATCACTCCGAGCAATTGGGCCTGCCAGTCAATTCTCAATTATTTGTAAGGAATCTCCTAGTGGAAACTATCAGACAAAGAAGTTTTGTTTGTACCTTGTGGAAACAAAACATTAGGTAAAACATTTACTGAACAACGAGGTACAGTTGTAAATGACGTCCTTTCACTGCTGCTACCAACCGGCAGGTTGCAGTCCCAGGGCAAAGTTAAGTCTTTCAGCAAAAACCTTTATTGTAATGAAGATATTCTAAAGTATGTTGTCAGTAAAGAATTCTGCAAAGCAATGCACAGAATATTCCGAGTTGTCACCAGACAGAGTTATTGAATTTAGCTGCAACTAGGACAAAGTAGGTCATTGGAGCAGTTCAGGTCCTTATTAAAATCTGATGTTGTTTAAATATAAAACCAAAGTCTTTGTTTTTCAAAATAATTTCTTACATGATGTAAGTTCCATCCCTTAGAGTTAAGAGGAAAAACAAGGATAGAAGGTATTCTGGGGTAGATTGTAGCTTTTTACTACGGGGGCTCCCAGATTACAGATCATTTTGTTCTGGTAGTGTGAACTGTGAGGAAGATGCTATGAGGTTGCAGGGTGACTTGGACAGGTTGTGTGAGTGGGCGGATGCATGGCAGATGCACTTTAATGTGGATAAGTGTGAGGTTATCCACTTCGGTGGTAAGAATAAGAAGGCAGATTATTATCTGAATGGTGTCAAGTTAGGAAAAGGGGACGTACAACGAGATCTGGGTGTCCTAGTGCATCAGTCACTGAAAGGAAGCATGCAGGTGCAGCAGGCAGTGAAGAAAGCCAATGGAATGTTGGCCTTCATAACAAGAGGAGTTGAGTATAGGAGCAAAGAGGTCCTTCTGCAGTTGTATAGAGCCCTAGTGAGACCGCACCTGGAGTACTGTGTGCAGTTTTGGTCTCCAAATTTGAGGAAGGATAATCTTGCTATTGAGGGCGCGCAGCGTAGGTTTACTAGGTTAATTCCCGGAATGGCGGGACTGTCATATGTTGAAAGACTGGAGCGGCTAGGCTTGTATACACTGGAATTTAGGATGAGAGGGAATCTTATCGAAACATATAATATTATTAAGGGGTTGGGCACGTTATCCACTTTGGTGGTAAGAATAGGAAGGCAGATTATTATCTGAATGGTGTCAAGTTTGGAAGGGGGGATGTACAATGAGATCTGGGTGTCCTAGTGCATCAGTCACTGAAAGGAAGCATGCAGGTACAGCAGGCAGTGAAGAAAGCCAATGGAATGTTGGCCTTCATAACAAGAGGAGTTGAGTATACGAGCAAAGAGGTCCTTCTGCAGTTGTACAGGGCCCTAGTGAGACCGCACCTGTGTGCAGTTTTGGTCTCCAAATTTGAGGAAGGATATTCTTGCTATTGAGGGCGTGTAGCGTAGGTTTACTAGGTTAATTCCCGGAATGGCTGTTCCATCCTTCTCAAGTGTCCTCTTGTTCGACTCACTCTGTTTTAATCAAAAGAATGCTAGTTATTTCCATTCCCTTAACTGGGGTCTCGACCCAAAAAGTCACCCATTCCTTCTCTCCTGAGATGCTGCCTGACCTGCTGAGTCACTCCAGCATTTTGTGAACAAATTCAAAAGATCATCTTTCTGTCACCTTGCATTCAATCTGAAAATTATGGATTTCTCTTTTTTTCCTTCATGGTTCACAAGTTCACGTTATAGGAGTAGAATTAGGCCATTTGGCCCATCATGGATGATGTCTGCCTCCTCATCCCATTTTCCTGCCTTCTCCCCATAACTCTTGACACTCGTCAAGGATTTGTCTATTTCTGCCTTAAAAGTATTCACTGACTTGGCCTCCACAGAGCCCTCTCTGGCAATGTGTTCCACAGATTAACTACCCTCTGATTGAAGAAGTTCCTCCTCGCCTCCTTTCTAACAGAGTGCCCTTTAATTCTGAGGCTATGACCTCTGGTCCTAGACTCTCCCACCAGGGGAAACATTCTTTCCACATCCATGCCTTTCATTATTCTGTACGTATCAATGAGGTCCCCCCTCAACCTTCTAAACTCGAGTGAGTGGAGGCCCAGCGCTGCCAAACGCTCATCATCTGCTAACCCACTCATTCCTGGAATCATTTTTGTAAACCTTCTCTGGACCCTCTCCAGAGTCAACACATTCATCCTCAGATATGGGGCCCAAACTTGCTCACATTACTCCAAATGCTGTCTGACCAGTGCCTGAAAGAGCCTCAGACCTTTGTCATAAAACTACTCTGCACGTTTTGGTTTATCATCTCCCTTGTGATTTGGAATTAGTTGTCTTCAAGGATATGGAAAAGAAACAAACCTTTCTCAACTAATATTTGAACATTTATAATAAATGTGCAACTTGTGTCTGCCATTTTGAAAGACCGTTGCAAAAACCTAATTCTAAGCTACATTAATGAATATTGGAAGACTTTCCTCAAGTAAGAACTCCCAAATGCTCCAGCATTCTTTCTTTGCATGTTTTTGCATTCAATCATCTAGTCCCTGTTCAGGTATACCACCAAGTACTAATTGGTGCTTGTAAGCAAATTACCATATCACCATTCCGCTTTGTGTCCTTCCAAACAAATAATGCTGGCTTCAGGTCTACTTGAGAATGCTTGCATTGACCTAACCTTAATAAGAATTTAGATTCTTGATGATATCCTTTCTAGTTATTTAGTCAGCATGCCACAAATTAGATGATGTAATCAGTCCTTCAGTAGTGATGTGAGGTACCAGAGACTGCAGATGCTGGTCAGTGGGTTAGGCAGCATCCGTAGAGGAAATGCAAATGATGCTTTGGGTCAGGATCCTTCTTCAGAGAGGTAATGTGACCCTCTTCAGGAATTTACAATTTGTTCTGCTTCCTACCACTCTGATACTTGGAACACCAGGCCTTGCTCCATTCCTTTCACATTTAAAATCATTGTTTCATGTTGGCTGACCAAATATAATATTTTTTTACTCTCTCTCAGATAACCACTGTTTTCCTTCATTAGCATCCAAACAGAGCAGTTTCTCTGTTTAGTTCAAGCTCAATTTTCTCACTTCTCGAATTCATTGGCCTTGTATCCTCCCTTAATCTCTTTCTTTCCATGTGTGGTTTCCATTCTGTACTCTGGGTTATTCCTTGATCATGTCATCTAATGTGATGTTCGATCCGTTTCTTGCAATGGTTTCTACATATATTTCCATCACACTCCCAATTCTTCGTTCTCTGAGTCTCCTATGGTTGTTCACCGTGATATAATCCTAATTTCAAGTTCCTTAACTGCAAAGGACACAGTCCTGAATGAATATGATAAAAAAATGGTAGATCTAGTTACACTCTGATCTGGTTGAGCCACACATTGGTCTCTCTTCTACCACAAATGCCAATTATTCCCTAGTCATTCTGGAATCCAAGAATAACGTTGCTTTTCACTGTTGCAATCTATTGTCTTAAATCCCTCCCCCAATTTCTTGAATGACAATGGATTAATGTCTCACATAAATTGGGATGATCAATTGAATGTCTTTTCCCCATATCCTCCTTATCCAAGCCCAGCAGGCCAATATTGGGGTACCCACCCAGGTGTTCGTAATTAAACTCTCATCTTCAGTTCCCAATTTTGTGTCTTGCTATCTAACAAAGTTATCTTGTCCATGAGAAGTTCCCTTTGCCTATTGCCACTTGACTAAACTATTGACAAACTTCCTTTCCGGACCTCTATGTTAGGAGGTGCTGCTGATGATTTGGGTACTTTTCTTTTTCATCCTAAAATTTATTGTCAATGCCGTTTCCGCGAAGGAATAACCTTTGGCCCACCCATCTTTCTCCAGCCTTGCTTTCCTCACCAAAGTTGTGACCATCAAATGGAAGGAAATGATTAAGAATTTTCACTTCAATCTGTCAAAACTGTTTCCATTCCATCCCTGACCTGGTACGGAAAACCTCTAGAGTCATTAATAACGTAGTTTGTAACTGTTATCTCCTCATGCGCTCGTTGATTTGTAGAACACCCATGGACATGCTTGACCGCACCTGGGTAGTAGAAGAAGATGAATTGAGTCATGTGTCTTGATCTATTTGACTTTTTCTATTCATGGCAATGCTCGTGCAAAGTATAAGATGAATACCACCTAGAATGAAAGAAGTTCTTATCTTATTTTAAGAAAATCACTGACAAATGTATGAAAGTATTTTATACATGATTATTCTTTTGAAGTGCAATGAATCTTGTGAAGGTAAATGTAGTATCCAGCTTTCAGACACAGTACCATAAATAAAACTGAGATGGGAATAATGTTGGGTTGGATACCATGAGCATTTTCTGCTTTAGTGCCCCGGGACTTGCATCACTTATTAAACACGTGTAGGCTTAACATCCCATCTGAAGGAAAATGTAACTGCAGCAAGGCATTATACTTTCAGTGCCTGGTAGTAATCTTGAATTTTTAGCCACAAGAAATGTAGACACTGGAATCTTGTGTTGAACACAAAGTGCTGGAGTAACTCAGTGGGTCAGACAGCATCTATGGAGGACATGGTTAGGCAATGATGTTTCAGATTGGGACCCTTCTTCAGACTGATTGTTGCATGGGGGAGAAACCTAGAATAGGGATAGGGGCAGGACAAAGCCTGTCATGTGATAGGTGGATGCAGGTGAGGGGGTGTTTTGATTGGCAGATGGGTGGACAGAGGCTGGACATGAAACGGAGACAAAAGGATGATAAAAGGGGGCTCTGACCCGCAGAGTTTAGTTTAGTTTAGAGATACAGCGCGGAAACTGGCCCTTCGGCCCACCGTATCCACACCGACCAGCGATCCCCACACATTAACACTATCCTACACTCACTCGGGACAAATTACACATACACCAAGCCAATTAACCTACATGCCTGTATGTCTTCGGAGTGTGGGAGGAAACCGAAGATCTCAGAGAAAACCCAAGCGGTCACGGGGAGAACGTACAAACTCCGTACAGACAGCACCCGTCGTCGGGATCAAACCTGGGTCTCTGACGCTGCAAGCACTGTAAGGCAGCAACTCTACCGCTGCGCCACAATGGGAGCCCCTGGAGTTACTCTAGCACTTTGTATTATTGATGATATCCTTTCTAGTTATTTAGCCAGCATGCCACAAATTAGATGATGTAATCAGTCCTTCAATAGTGATGTGAGGTATCAGAGACTGCAGAGTCTGCAGATGCTAGAATCTTCAGCAAAACACAAAGTGCTGGTCAGTGGGTTAGGCAGCATCCGTAGAGGAAATGCAAATGATGCTTTGGGTCAGGATCCTTCTTCAGAGAGGTAATGTGACCCTCTTCAGGCATTTACAATTTGTTCTGCTTCCTACCACTCTGATACTTGGAACACCAAGCCTTGCTCCATTCCTTTCACATTTAAAATCATTGTTTCCTGTTCACTGACCAAACATAATATTTTTTTACTCTCTCTCAGATAACCACTGTTTTCCTTCATTAGCATCCAAACAGAGCAGTTTCTCTGTTTAGTTCAAGCTCAATTTTCTCACTTCTCGAATTCATTAGCCTTGTATCCTCCCTTAATCTCTTTCTCTCCATGTGTGGTTTCCATTCTGTATTCTGGGTTATTCCTTGATCATGTCATCTAGTGTGATGTTCGATCCGTTTCTTGCAATGGTTTCTACATATAGTCCCATCACACTCCCAATTCTTCGTTCTCTGCGTCTCCTATGGTTGTTCACTGTGATACAATCCTCATTTCAAGTTCCTTAACTGCAAAGGACACAGTCCTGAATGGATATGATTTAAAAAATGGTAGGTCCAGTCACACCCTGATCTGGTTGAGCCACACATTGGTCTCTCTTCTACCACAAATGCCAATTATTCCCTAGTCATTCTGGAAACCAAGAATAACTTGTTGCTTTTCACTGTTGCAATCTATTGTCTTAAATCCCTCCCCCAATTTCTTGAATGGCAATGGATTAATGTCTCACATAAACTGGGATGATCAATTCAATGTCTTTGCCCCATATCCTCCTTATCCAAGCCCACCAGGCCAATATTGGTGTACTCCACCCAGGTGTCAGTAATTAAACTCTCATCTTCAGTTCCCAATTTTGTGTCTTGCTATCTGCTAAGTTATCTTGTCCATGAGAAGTTCCCTATGCTTATTGCCACTCGACTAAATTATTGACAAACTTCCTTTCCGGACCTCTATTGGTAGGAGGTGCTGCTGATGATTTGGGTCCTTTTCTTTTTCACCCTAAAATTTATTGTCAATGCTGTTTCCGCGAAGGAATAACTTTTGGCCCACCCATCTTTCTCCAGCCTTGCTTTCCTCACCAAAGTTGTGACCATCAAATGGAAGGAAATTATTAAGAATTTTCACTTCAATCTGTCAAAACAGTTTCCATTCCATCCCTGACCTGGTACGGAAAACCTCTAGAGTCACTAATAACGTCGTGTGTAACTGTTATCTCCTCATGTGCTCGTTGAATTGTAGAACACCCATGGACATGCTTGACCGCACCTGGGTAGTAGAAGAAGATGAATTGAGTCATGTGTCTTGATCTATTTGACTTTTTCTGTTCATGGCAATGCTCGTGCAAAGTATAAGATGAATACAAGCTAGAATGAAAGAAGTTCTTATCTTATTTTAAGAAAATCACTGACAAATGTATGAAAGTATTTTATACATGATTATTCTTTTGAAGTGCAATGAATCTTGTGGAGGTAAATGTAGTATCCAGCTTTCAGACACAGTACCATAAATAAAAGTGAGATGGGAATAATGTTGGGTTGGATACCATGAGCATTTTCTGCTTTAGTGCCCCGGGACTTGCATCACTTATTAAACACGTGTAGGCTTAACATCCCATCTGAAGGAAAATGTAACTGCAGCAAAGCATTATACTTTCAGTGCCTGGTAGGAATCTTGAATTTTTAGCCACAGGAAATGTAGACACTGGAATCTTGTGTTGAACACAAAGTGCTGGAGTAACTCAGTGGGTCAGACAGCATCTATGGAGGACATGGTTAGGCAATGATGTTTCAGGTCGTTAACTTTCTTCAGACTGATTGTTGCATGGGGGAGAAACCTAGAATAGGGATAGGGGCAGGACAAAGCCTGTCAAGTGATAGGTGGATCTCGGGAGAGAAGGAATGGGTGACGTTTCGGGTCGAGACCCTTCTTCAGACCCGAAACGTCACCCATTCCTTCTCTCCCGAGATGCTGCCTGACCTGCTGAGTTACTACAGCATTTTGTGAATAAATACCTTCGATTTGTACCAGCATCTGCAGTTATTTTCTTATACTAAGTGATAGGTGGATGCAGGTGAGGGGGTGTTTTGATTGGCAGATGGGTGGACAGAGGCTGGACATGAAACAGAGACTAAAGGATGATAAAAGGGGCTCTGACCCGCAGAGTTTAGTTTAGTTTAGTTTAGAGATACAGCGCGGAAACAGGCCCTTCGGTCCACCCGCACCGACCAGCGATCCCCACACATTAACACTATCCTACACGCACTCGGGACAATTTACACATACACCAAGCCAATTAACCTGCATGCCTGTACGTCTTTGGAGTGTGGGAGGAAACCGAAGATCTCAGAGAAAACCCACGCAGTCACAGGGAGAACGTACGAATTCCGTACAGACAGCACCCGTATTCGGGATCTAACCCGGGTCTCCGACGCTGCAAGCACTGTAAGCCAGCAACTCTACTGCTGCGCCACAATGGCAGCCCCTGGAGTTACTCTAGCACTTTGTGGCCCTCTGATTCAGAGGCCGAAATGCTATTAAAACTCGCTTGGGAATGGAGGAAATTATGGACCCATAAAAGTGAATGTGATTCTAAAATGAGACCATGTGAGTAATATATGAGAAATTAAATTCAATATAAATATTTAAATGCTCTCAAAAATTCAGGGAAATATGTCCATTGTGTTGGTAGATCCAAACTCTCTAAAAGAGTGGAAATTTCATAGATATAATCAGAGTCTTTCTCACAAGACACAATAAAACTTACTAAACAAAACTGAGTAGTTTAGATGGTTATATTCCCAAAATTACGAGTTAGAATATAATAAATTTATACTCTCCTGCATTAGAGTAAACAGATTCTAGATTCTTGAAACGTGAGGGAGACATCTACCATCTTTTGTCCCCCTTTCATCTGCAGCCTTTGTCCACCTATCTGTCAAACAAATACTTCCTCTCCTGTAAGGGGATCTCTATTAAGGGCAAGAATTACAATAAATGATATTATGGGGTCCTTCTTCTTTTTAAAAACACGATTTTGTATTTATAAAAAAATCTTACAGGAGTTACCATAATGTGGTGGTGCATGTGGACCAGGTACAATTTGCACAATTGTTTGAAGTCATGCTTTGGCAAATGAAGTAATAGAGACAGGTCAGTACGTCTACTAAATAAAGTCTGGGTAAATACTTATAACAGAGTGAGATTAAAGCCTAAGGTGAGAGAACAGGGCAGAGGGATTCATTTTGGATTACTCTGGCAATGAGTAGATACAGATATGATTGGCAAAGTTATAATCTTTCATTTTAGAAGCCATTGCAACAGGACAAGTGAGCACTGGTTCATGGTTGCGAATTTGGGATAGGTATTGGGAAGTAATTATCCACAGTGTGATCAATGGGTGAAATGGGCTGTCAGGAAGGTTGCTTGAAGCCACGATACAAGACTCATTTAAGAGCAGCTAGATACTGTAATGGGATATGGAAAGATGATCAGATTAGTATGTCTGGAAGGCAGCTGAGATTGTCTTCTGATCTTTCATTTAATCATTGAGATATGCCGAGGGTTGGAAGGCCTCACATCACACCACATCTTATTTTCTCAATTTAGTATTAACTCATTGAGCCTGTGTGAAAATGATTAATGTAAAACATTTTAAATAGCTTTGCAGTATTCTGCACTTTGAATTATTCGGTTGAGCATGGATTTCATCATTGTATGAAATGACTGTATAGCTGGTGCCCAATGATCCACAATGTTACAATTCAGATTTATATTCTGAAGGTTAGGAAACTCAACTATTTTCCCATTCTCAACCATTTCATTTTATGGCAATTCAGTTGTCTCAGAAGGGGATGAATAGTTTACTTCCAGATGTCAAATCACAAATGGTTCTTTTCATTTTAGAGCCAGGAGTTGCAAAATGTTGACATTACCCAATTTTCCCACAGCCCTGTACTGAGACATCCCTCAACAATAATTCTGTGAAATGAGTATTCAGCAGCATGTGAGATGAAATCTGTGCCGCTTCTTTAATGCAGTACTTACTGTCTTATCCCACTGTGTCACTCCATCTCCATTCAATGTATGTGAGAGTAATATCATCACCAGAACACAACGTTGGAAGTTTATAACAATTTTTAAGGTACATGAATAAATATGAGAAAACTCCAAATGATGAAACAAATAAACATATCTATATGTAACATGTTTTAAATAACTGTGCACATTATTATTTCCCCATAGTTTGACAGGCAGTATAATCTATAACTTTCCGGGGTTAAAAGAAAAATTACTTTTTGCCCACAAGATGGCGACGTTGTTCTCTATTGAACTTTAAAAAGTAATCGGTCAGATACATGGCTGCCATTTTGAGGGAAACAATTGGGTTTTACTGCTAAGGAACTAATATTTCTCTTCAGACCATAATTATAATAAATTTTATGCACCAAGAATGGGTTGCTTTGGAAAATAATGTTAATTCTAGGATGCATTTGACAAACGGAGCACATCTTTGGGATTTTCAGGAATTTAAATTCTGTGCTTCCAATTGTTCATTATAGTTATATTCTAATTGATTAAATGTTTGCTAATTATCTAAAAAAAAATTGCTGTTGCTATAATGAGCTGTGAATTGTTGGCACATATTCCCAACCAAGTCCTAATTTGGAGCAAGAGGGAAACACATTTCTGTTTTGAGTTGTTCGTGACTAATCTGTTGTGTACAAGATAACAAAATAATGAGTTCACATACATTTTAAAAATTTACTGATGTCTTTCCCCAAAGTTAAACACATAGGATTAAAATGTGAACTTGTCTCGTTTAACTTTAATAATAACTAGACGGGCGTGGACCCGTTGGGTCCAAATCTCTCCTGCGGGCCTGGCAACCCTCCGTGCAAACCTCTCCTATGGGCCCTGCACCCCTCCCCCAACTGACGACACTCACCCACTCCATCCCCCCTCAACCCCCCTTAAAACTCCCCCGGGACGGGGGGCGGGCGAGGGGGGAGAGGGAGAGGGAGCTACTCACCCCGGCCTCGGGCGGCCATCGCTGCGGCCAGCAGCAGGAGAGCTCTCCTCACCCCCCCCTCATTGGCCGCCGCTACCGTCACTTGGGCGTGTCCCGCCCCCGGTGGCCATCTTGGGCACGGCAAGTGGAAACGGTTTTTAAAAAAGTTTAAAAGTGTTTGTAAAGTTTAAAAAGTGAAAAGCTTCAAAAATATAACAACCATTTGAACTGCAGGCCAATGGTGAGTAAGGTGGGCCTAAAATTGTTGCGCTATCGTGTACCGTTTTGGCTGTTGGGCCCAAACCTCTCCTGCATTGGTCTAATACCCTCCCCTTCCCATATTCCCCCCCCTTCCCCTCCCCCCCTTCCCCTCCCCCCTTCCCCTCCCCCCTTCCCCTCCCCCACTCACCTGCTCCATCCCCCCTCAACCCCATTATTCTCCCTTATCCCCCCTCCTCCCTTATCCCCTCTCACCCAATCTATCCCCCCTCAACCCCCCTTAAAACTCCCCCATATCTCTCCTGCATTGGCCTAGCATCCTCCACTCCCCACCTTCCCCCTTCCCCTCCCCCCCACTCACCCACTCCATCCCCCCTCACCCTCACTTATCCCTCCCTCCTCCCCTCCCCCTCGTCACCCACTCCACCCCCCCCCGGGTCACTGCCATTTGCACCATCGCAAAGTCGAAATATTGTAACTCAAAGCATCGTAAGTCGGGGAGCATCTGTATTAGATCAACGGGCCCTAACTGCGCAGGCGTGGACCCATTGGGTTCCCATTGTGACGTCGAACACGGAGGTATTACTGTGCAGGATCAGCTGACGGGCAGGGAAAGTGGAAAAGGAATTCATTTAAGTTTAAAAAGTGATTTTTAAAGTTTAAAAAGTGAATGACTTTTAAAATATAACAACCATTTGAACTACAGGCCAATGGTGAGTAAGGTGGGCCTAAAATTGTTGTGCTATCCAGTACCGTTTTGGCTGTATTTCGGGTACGAGCAAACGAATATACGAGTATACGAGATGAGAGTTTTAGTAATATAATATAGATATATGGCAAAGATGAAGGCATTGTACTTGAGCAGCAGGACCAGTAAAACCTCAGTTTCAATACTTTTTGTTTGGTAAGTTGATCTTATTCAGTCAGTGCTAGAAGTGTTGTGATTGGCGCAGCTGATCTGTGTGAGGAAAAGGGTAGCTAGGTTAAGACCGCCTGTAATAACAGCACAGCAAATCCATCTGTGTATATTTGGTTGGAGATGAGATTGGTCATCCTGTATTATTTACCAGATAAACCCTGTTGTCGCCCAGTGTTAAAGTTGGCACAAATGGCTCTTGAGCTTAGTACTGGAAGGTGGCCGCCACTCATGAAGTAATTAAAACAGAAAATAATGGAAATATTCAAGCAGTATCTTTGAAAAGAAAAGTGGATACCATTTCTTGTTAATGAACTTTCCAAAGAAACATTCATGAAAGTCATCAACCTAATGGTCGATGTTTCTTTCGCTGCAGATGTTGCCAAATCAACAGACTTTTCCAGCATTTTTAGCAAGGTTTTTGTGTTTTGACCCATGAAGTAATGTATAGGTATGTTAGTCAACATCTTAATAACATGTGGGATTCATGGGATGCGAGTATAAATTCATAAGATAGTGCACCCTACTTGTGAGCGTGCCCTAATGCTTTTTTTTAAACATTGCAAATTGTATATGAAATTATTCCACCTAAATGTGTGTTCGAGTCCTGCAATGAACTAAAAATAGTGTTGTTTAGTACTTTAAAACAAATGCATATATACAACCAAGAAAGTACAACAATGTCTCCACTTCCTCAGAAGACT
This sequence comes from Rhinoraja longicauda, assembly GCF_053455715.1. NCBI lineage: Eukaryota > Metazoa > Chordata > Chondrichthyes > Rajiformes > Arhynchobatidae > Rhinoraja > Rhinoraja longicauda. The sequence goes on along the minus strand of NC_135968.1, from coordinate 29,229,740 downwards.
AAGGAAATGCAGCATGTCCCCAATAACTCTTACCCATTTTCTACAGATGCACCACTACTTTGCCCAAGACCGCAAGAAACTGCAGAGTTGTGCAAGCAGCCCAGTCATGAAACCAGCCTCCCCCACCCATCGTATCCATCTGTACTTCATGCTGCTTCGGAAAAGCAGCCAACATTATCAAAGACCGCTCATAGCCCCGATCATTCCCTCTTCTCCACTCTCCCATTGGGCAGAAGATTCAAAAGCTTGAAAGCATGTGCCATCAGATTCAAGAACAACTTCGTTCCTGCTGTATCAGACCGTGGAATGACTTCTCGTATGCTAAGGATGTATTCCCAATCCTCCAAACCACCTTTTTTGTGGCCCTTGCATTTTTTTTGTCTGCATTTTCTTTTTAGCTGTAACACTATATTGATTTCTTTTTCATTTTTGCACTACATGTTGTATTCATGCCTGGTATGACTTGCCTGGAACGTATGCAAAACAATGTTTTTCACTGTAGACCAACACACATGGCATTACTATATCATGCTAATACATATTTTGCCTTGTTTTGAGCAAAGACATTTTAACAATGGTAAATTACTACAATAGAATAAAAAAGAGATGATCTCTATATCAAAAAGTTAATACAATGAGAGGCAAGAAACATTGAATAACTGAACTGATTGCACATTCCAATGTTATTTTTTTCTCACTGTCATTTACAGTCAACACTTTTTTGGAAGGATATTGGGATGTCCAACTGAGAAATTATGAAATAAATAAATTGTCAGATGATTGGAGGATTAATTTAGAGCTTAGTTATTTCCAAATAAATTTTATTCAAAGTTTATATTGGTGGCAAAATATTGTACTTAGATATCCTTCCTTTGGCAGGAGATAACGCTGCTGGTATTTTGTTAGCAACCATTGTTTCGGCAAAGGAAATAAATAAGATTGAATCTCTGTCGGGCAATCACGTCCTGAACTGTCGGGTAGTCATTTGTTTCCATTCTAGCAACAGGAAGCTGCATTTTCAACTGTTGAGATCTGGAATTTGGCTATACTCTCTAATCAAACAATTACTTTTACATTTTTAAGTTTACAATAAAGATCTCACATAGTCTGCATATGTTTATTAGTTATGCAATATAACCATTTGAGCTTTGGAATTTAACCTTGTATACCACGGAGGCACAGAGGGCAGGCATGGAGGCGCAGAGGTCAGGCACGGTGGCGCAGCAGTAGAGTTGCTCCCTTACAGCGCTTGCATCGCTGGGGACCCAGGTTCGGTCCCAACCATGGGTGCTGTCTGTATGGAGTTTGTATGTTCTGCCCGTGACCTGCGTGAGTTTTCTCCGAGATCTTCAGTTTCCTCCCACACTACAGACGTACAGGTATGTAGGTAAATTGGCTTGGTATAAATGTAAATTGTCCCTGGTGTGTAGGGGATCGTTTGTCGGCGCGGACCCGGTGGGCCGAAGGGCCTGTTTCCGTACTGTATCTCTAAACTAAAACATGTTCAAGTCAAGTTTATTGTCATATGCAGAAATATGGTGAAGTGCCAGTACAATGAAAATAAGAATATAATGCATTTATTTTCATGAGAAATGCAAGTCTTTTTGTGGCCCTGGTGGTATTTCCCTTTATAATTGTCAGATACTCAAATCATATATAGAAACAGAGGGGCTGAAATTACTTTCTAGCAGGATCTTGTCAATAATTTCTCCAAATTAATTCCAAGAATGAATTTCTTTGGTACGAACATCTGGAAAAGCCCCACTCGTTAAACTTTGAAGCCTGCCATTTTAACCGGCTTACTTGTATGGATGAAAATATATAAGAACATAGAGATGCTTGAACTCTGATATAAATGCAGAAAATGCTGGAAGCATTCAACAGGTCAGCCTGCATTCATGGGAAGAGAAACAGTTAATACTTCAGGGTTGAAGACCTTATTGTGGTTTCAACAATTCCATTCATTTTAGTGGAGCAATTTTAGACAATTACATTTTAGATTATCACGTTAACTTATATCTGTTAACTTTTAAATATTACCCAATGTTTTAGATATATTTCAAATTTTGTTGAATTAATAACTTTTTTCAGTGCATTTATTGGTCTGAATCTTGCTGCACTGGACCCATCACTCAGAATAACTGTCTGAATTATCTCAGTGACTATTCTTACCAGACTTGCATGTGTGGAACTGCAGAGATAGTCTGCGTAGGAAGGAACTGCAGATGCTGGTTTAAATCGAAGATAGACACAAAAAGCTGGAGCAACTCAGCGTAACAGGCAGCATCAGGGTCGGGTCTGAAGAAGGGTCTCGACCCGAAACGTCACCCATTCCTTCTCTCCAGACATGCTGCCTGTCCCGCTGAGTATCTCCAGCTTTTTGCATCTATTTGCAGAGATAGTCAGATGTTTCGTGAACTACAATGGTGTGGCTTCACTGGCAGCAGAGTCTCAATGATGACAAGGAAGCACAGATTGAAATACTTTGAAAGCTTTAATATCGGGCAAAGGCTGTCATCCAGGCAGGCCAGTTGTAAAGCTATAATCATAATGATTTTAAAACATGGCTGGAATTTAAAAACTACTAAAAATTAAGACAATTGAACAAATTGTTTTAAGAATGAAATGATCTAAAATACCAAAAGAAAAGTTAAAAAAAGTAAAGAAAGCGGGCATGCATTTTGCCTTTCGCAGTTTCACAATCTCCATTAAAATTGTTGAGGTCACGAATCCTGTGCCAGGTTAGGCCTGGAACATGATCTGAGAAACAATTTACCCAGGATTAAAGCTAGACTGTAAGATGTCTTTCCATGTCTGAATTCCTTGTATGTCTGCAAATGCATGACAGTTCTGGATTTGGTTCTATTTAGCTGGAAAAATTCTAGTGGTTCTTTGTATGGGGGCATGTCTTAGTCACCTGTCAGAATATTTATGTGGACAGGGCTTGCTACTTATGCTAGGATGGCGTTGATTGAGCTGGCTTAAAGTTGAAAATTTCTGCTAAAGGTGTATTCCACATAAGTGCAAGTGTAGTGGTGAGCAGAGGCAAATATAGATCTTATAGTGCAACACCACTAAATTCGAGTTGCACATGTAATGACAGTGCAAGACGTAAAATGACACGATCCTGGAAGAAGCATATCGAGAGCAAGGATGTAGTTCTTAAAAGAGTGCCTACTGGGAATCGTTACATAGGCCTATCAATGGCTTTGTGAAGAGAAAATAGTCAATCTCTAAAACCTCTACAAATTGGTCCATACTTTAAAGAAATGTAATTGGAACAAAATATCCTCAAGTTAAGGATTTGGATTAGATTCTACTTCAGTTAAATGTATCTTTCCACTATCCAATCTATCCAATCTGAAAAGGATGTATCTGATAGTTCACCATTTATGTGCAATATGAGACGATTTATAAATAATGTGATGGGTAATATTATTTGTAGAGGGTTGCCCTACGGTCTTCACTGTATTAGATGCAACAGAATCATCTTTTTGGTAGACATCTAAATTTTGTAATCTGCTGAATAACTCTTTAAATAAACTATGCTAAATTGTCAAGCCTATTGGGTGGGAATTAGTTAAATGTTAAATCATAATAATATAAATAGTATAGCAACCTGTATATCGGAGATGGCTTGATGATGATTTGAAAATACCCCTTGTAGAAAACTAAAATATGATGAAACAGTAGAAAATTTTATTTTTTTATTTTGCGGCGTGCTAAATTAAAAAATTATAAATATCTTTTTGCAGAAATATATATCTGCACTGTTAACTTTGTCCCAAAGTTAAGAAAACACAAGTAACATTTTACCATCCTCCATGTAGTACACACCGATACAGTATAGGATTAATGATAGAGTACATGTCAGCTAGTTAAAGTTATTCCAGATAAATAACTATTGGATGTTGGACAGAGGTCTGATTAGCAACCACCATGTTAAACTGCAGCTCTTTTTTTTGTATTGATAAAAGTTTCATTGTGCTGGACTGAAGTATTTGCACAATTGGAATTAACGTATTGCAGAGTTGTATTTTTAACAGATTTCAAATGATTAAAATTTCTGATTGATCCCTTGAAAATATTCACAGGTAGTTGTGTTTGAACAAAGCTTTGGAATACAATGTGTCCATAACATGGCAGATACTTTCATTATGATGGAAAGTAAAGGAATTCAATTCCAAACTAGGGTTTCATTTATTCATAGAGACATGTAGTCTGGAAAACTGGCCTTCACCCATGCCAATCAAGATCTCTATCACCGCTAGTCCCATTTTCCTATCTTTGGTACATATCCCTCTAAACTTTTTCAGTCCATGTACCTGTATTTTAAATGGTGCGATTGTACCTGGCTTTACCATCTCTTCTGGCTGCTCAAACAAAATACAAAGTGATAACAGAACTAAGCGGCTCAGGCAACATCTGTGGAAGAAATGGACAGATGATGCTTTGGGTCAGGACCCTTCTTCAGATTGACAGTTGAAGGGGGGGAGAAAGCTAGAAAAGAGGTGTGGGGGAGATAAAGCTTGCAAGTGATGGTGGATACAGGTGTGGGTGGTTTTGATTAGCAGATGGGTGGAGCAAGTGACAAAGGCTAGGGGGTCAAAAGGAGACGAAGCGTGTCAGGTAAGGGGAGAACAGGAATTAAATGTAAAACCAGAGGAAAGGATGCAGGTGGAAGGGGCAGGGGGGGGGAGTGAAAAGAGAGGATAAAAAGGAAATGAGGGACTCGGGATGGGAAATGGCTTTGCGAAGGTGGGGAAAGAAACATGGTGACTGGGAGGGTGGAAGATAGTGGAAATGGCTGTGGTGGCTGGGGGCAATGGTCTTAATTGAAATTCATTGTTCATATGGTCCTGATCTGAAACGTTGCCTGCCTATTTCCTCAAATATGTTGCCTGACTTGCTGATTCCTACAGCAGTTTGTGTTTGTGCTTTGCTTAAAATTCCAGCATCTGCAGGTCCTTGTGTCTCCATTTTTCTGGCAGCTTGTTTCATGTATCCACTACCCTTAGATCCCCTATGAATCTTCCCCCCTCACTATAAACCTCTACTATCTATTTGAGACGCCCCTTCCTGGGGAAAAAGACCGACAGCCAACCTTATCTATGCCTCTCGCAACTTTATAAACTTCCAGGAGGTCACCCCTCAGCCTGCTTCACTCCAGGGAAACAATCTCAGCCTATCCAGCCTCTCATATTGTGATAAGTTCATAATTTCTATTGGACATGAAGGGTGACATCTGTGTCAGAATCCAATTTATTAACTAAAGCTTATCCTTCTACACTATAATCCCAACCAAACTAATTTCTAAACTCCTGAATCCTTGAGTCAGCACCTCTCTCAGCCACTGGATCCTCTACTTCCTGACCTATAGACCAAAACCAGTGAGAATAGGCAACAAAACATCCTCCACAATCCATGATAATTCTCTACATCGATGCCCACTATAATGTGTTCCCGGCTCCATACAATACTCCCTATACACTTACGAGTATGTTGCCAATTCTAGTTTAAATCCATTTACAAATTTTCAGATGACATTACCATAGTTGGCCTGATCTCAAATCAGTTCCGAGACAGGGTACAGGAAGGAGATAGAGAGCTTAGCAACATGATGTCAAGACAGCAATATCTCCCTCAATGAAACAAGATGAAGGAGCTAGTTATTGACTTCAGGAAATGAGTTTGGTGTCAGCGTCCATGCTGATGTGGATATGGTCGAGCGTTTCATGTTCTTAGTAAATATCAACAATTTGTCCTGGACCAACTGCATTGAAGCTAAGGCCAAGAAAACACGCCAGCACCTTGACTTCCTCAGAAGACTAAGGAATATTGGCATGTCTCCAATGGCTCTTATCGACTGCTACAGATTCACTATAGAAAGCATCTATCACAAAGTATCACAACTGTCCAAGTCCACAAGAAATTGCAGAAAGTTGCAAACTCATCCCAGTCCATCACACATTCAGACTTCCATCCGCTCCCCCTATCGACTCCATTTATCTTTCACATTGCTTCGGGAGAGCAACCAACATAATCAAACATAATTTATACCCAGGTCATCCCTTCTTTTCCCTTCTCTCGTTGGGCAGAAGATGCAAAGGTTTCAAAGCACATATCATCGGATTCAGGAACAGCTTCTTCCCCGCAGTTATCAATCTACTGAAGGGTTCTCTCATAAGGTGTACTCCTGATCTCCCAATCTGCCTCATTGCGTCCCTTCATTTTTTTTAAATCTGCAGTTTCTCTGTAGCTTTATCATAATAATACTGTAGCACTATATTCTGTACTCTAGCATTTTTCTCTTCACACTACCAGTTGTACTTGTGTTTGGCTTGATTGTACTTGTGTATAATATGATTTGACTGGAGAGTTTCCAAACAAACTTTTTCACTGTGTATCAGTACATGTGACAATAATAAACCAATACCAATGCCGTATTGGCTCTAATAAACGTTGCAGCCTTCATTGGTGGTTAGACAACAGCTAACATTTAAGTATTGAATGCAGGAACTGCATGTCATACATTCCTTTTGGAGCAAAAAAAAAGGAAAAGCAACTTAAACATGCTTATAAAAGACGTTGTAGGAGCCATTTAAGTTTAGGCTAGCTACTGTTGGCGAATTATATTATTTTGTCTAGATATATCTCGCCCTATTATTTTGGACACTTGGGGACGGTCATTAGATGCACCGGGTGGTGATAATATATTATATATAGGCATCAGGGACAGGGAGTGCCAGACACAGGGAGAGCATACAGTTCTCACCAGACCTGGACAGACCAACGACTGGACAGACCTGAGACCTGGGACCAGACCAGGGACAGAGCAGCCAGCTACGATTTGTAAGCAAAATAAGTAAAGCCTGGTATGTTGATCTCCTTGTTTGTACAACTACTTCAATAAACAACGAATTAAACTGGAAATAACCACTGGAAGATCTGTTCTGTTGGGTCTATGTAAGATCACTCCTACTCCCTGTGTAGTAATGGCAAATGGAAAATAAATCATTGGAAAAGTCGGAAAATGCCATTACAATTTAAGTGAGAACTAGCTCTATGAGTGAGACTGGAGCTTGTGAATCAACTGGACGGAACAAGGATTGTTTTATTTCACAGCCTGACGCCGCTATTCCCAATCAACTGTACAAGGTTGCCACCTGCGCTAATCTGACTAACGGAAATTGGAAACCCCGAAAGCCAACACGCAGGGAAAGTGGGTACGTACAGCATTAAGCTTTATTGGAGAAGGTATATGTGATAGGCTGTATTGGAAAACGGCTACTGTGATGGAGAATTTAAAACAAAGAAGTGACCTTGGGAATCGCAACGATATCAGTTGTTTGAAATATTTGTGCTGCTACGGCTTTTACGTCAACGCGTCGTAAAGGGATAGTTTACAAGTATGTCTGTGGTCAGATCTGATGCTCAGTCACAAGATGGCTATATCAGAAAGGATTCTGAAAAAGAGTTATTAAACACACTGCCAAAGGCTTGGAATTGCTCATGGAAAAGCACCAGAAGAGAAGAAACTCACGATGCAAACAAGCTATCAAGTTAATGGAAATGTTGAAAGAGCTCATGGAATCAAATGAAAATGTAAATGAAGTACAATCTAACCTGATTCAATTAATCAAGCTGTGATGAAGTCAAAGAAAATTACAAGTCATTGGTGAAGCTACCACTGCCTGAAGATGAACTCGAAAAGCAAAATCAGTGGGTTCAACAAACAATGGAAGCTTTTAACGGTTTTATACAAGACTAGACCTAGTGGATTCGTTGGGCCCAAACCTCTCCTGCATTGGTGCAGCACCCTCTCCTGCCCCCTCCCCTCTCTCCCCCTCCCCTCTCCCTCCCCCCTCACCCCCCTCCACCTCCCCCCCTCCACCTCCCCCCCTTCCCCTCCCCCTACCCCTCCCCCCAAACCCCTCTTATCCTTCCTCCTCCCCCCCTCCCCCCCTCCCTCCCTAGGAAATAGATTTAAACTTTAAAATGTGAATAACTTAAAAAATATAACACCGATTTCAATGAAACATCTTCCATTAGCACCAAAGGGACGATGGTGAGTAAGGTGGGCCTAAAATTGTTGCACTGTCGTGTACCATTTTGGCTGTAATTCAGGAACAAACAAACAAACAAACAAACGAGAGTTGTAGTATATAGATGTAACGGTGTGGTTATCTAATGTTGCTTAGCAAACTACACCTCCATTGCTGGAAATACCATACAACAGAGTGTTGTAAACTCAGATGACATTGGACCTGATGACAGTGTTTCAAATGTCTTAAAACCTAAATTAGGCCACAAATCTAGTTTATCAATCATGTGCATCTTCAACGTTCTCTGCTCGCATGAAAGCTCAGGCAGAAAAGGCTGCTCTCAGGGAACGGGTTGCCATCCTGAAAGACAAGCATGCGATTGAGGCACAAGACGAAAAATTGAAAAGAGAGGAAGAACAATTGGGAGGACAATTGAAAATGAAAGAACCATTGAAAAGAGAAGAAGAATAATGAAAAGAGAGGAAGAACAATTGAGAGGACAATTGAAAATGAAAGAAGGATAATTGAAAAGAGAACAATGAAAAGAGAAGAAGAACAATTGAGAGGACAATTGAAAATAAAAGAACAACTGAGAAGAAAGAAAGAACTGGAACTAGATGCTGAACTGGCAGCAACCAATGCAAGAATCAATGTGGAGGCCATGGGATCAAGAAGCTGCTCTAGAGTATCTAATGGGATGAACTCTTACATGAGAAAAGGAACTGCTCAAAAGGAAGCATCAGTTAAATTAGATCCACTTGCAGATGAATACTTGTCTGATCAAGTGAACCAAGAGGAGGTGGAATATGCTTCCATACTAACCAGGATTGGTACAGCGACATCACGATACTGTCTAACTTCTGTTCCCCCAATCTAGAATATTTCTTTATCAACTGCAAACCCTTTTATTTTCCAAGAGAATTTGCCTCTTTTATTCTCGCTGCAGTTTACTTCCTTCCCCCCCCCCAAGCCTGCGTATGTGAGGCGCAAACGCAACTCGCTGTCCAGGTACTGAGGGTAGAGTGAATTCCCGGACTCCATGGTCATTGTTTTGGGGGACTTTAACAAGGCCAACCTCAGTCATGAGCTCCCAAAGTACAGACTTCATGTTACCTGCCCCACCAGAGGGGAGAAAACACTTGATCACTGTTACACTTCAATCAAGAACGCATATCGCTCTGTTCCCCGGGTGGCTCTGGGTCTCTCCGATCATTGTTCAGGTCACCTTATTCCAACCTGCAGGCAGAAACTAAAATCAGCCTGTGGTCAGAACAACGAAAAGGTGGACAAGCAAGGGCATTGAAAAACTACAGTCCTGCTTTGACTGCACTGATTGGAATGTGTTCAGGGAAGCAACCACAAGCCTCGATGAGTACACAGACACTGTGACATCCTTTATAGGCTTTTGCGAGGACAATTGCATTCCCACTAAGACCCGGATCTGGTTCAACAACGACAAGCCCTGGTTCACAGCAGAACTCAGCCAGCTCCGCCAGTCAAAAGATGAGGCCTACAGGCGCAGAGATGCAGACCTCTACAGGCAGGCCAAGTACAAGCTGAGAGGAGGAATCAGAGCTGCCAAGGAAAGGTACTCTAAGAAGCTGAGGAACAAGTTCTCAGTTAATGACTCTTCAGTTTGGAAGGGCTTGCAAGAAATCACCAGCTACAAGAGGAAAATCCCCCGCTCCTTGGACAATCATCAGCTGACCAACGACCTGAATGAGTTCTACTGCAGGTTCGAGAAACAGAAACACAACCCTGGGACCCCCCCTCCCCCAATCACCACTTCACACCTACTCACAGCCTGACTCCAGTCTGCAAAGACTAGGCCCTCGTCCACTACACACCCCCTCCTTGCTGCCCAACATCAGTCTGGCCACTTCTCCATCTCCAACAATAGAAATTGAGGAGGTGGAGAGGCTATTCAGGAGACAGAAAAGGAGGAAATCTCCAGGACCGGACAATGTTTCCCCCTCCACCCTCGAGCTCTCTGCCGAACAACTGGCACCGGTTGACACAGACATTTTCAACCAGTCCCTGCAAACCTGTACTGTCCCTGCCTGCTTCAAAGTCTCCACTATTGTCCCTGTACCCAAAACGACAAGGATCACTGGTCTTAATGACTACAGGCCTGTCGCACTGACCTCTGTAGTCATGAAGACCTTTGAAAGACGTGCTGGCCCAGCTGGAAAACATCACAAAACTCCTGCTGGACCCTCTGCAGTTTGCATACCGGGCCAATGGATCGGTGGATGACGCAGTCAACCTTGGCCTGCACTTCATCCTTCAGCACCTGGACCGCCAGGGGACCTATGCAAGGATTGTGTTTGTGGACTTTAGCTCTGCATTTAACACCATTGTGCCAGAGCTGCTGCACTCCAAACTCTCCCCGTTGACTATACCTGAACCCCTCTGACAGTGGATCAACTTCCTGACAGACAGGAAGCAGCATGTGAGGCTGGGAAAGCACATCTCGGACCCGCAGGCCCTCAGCATAGGAGCACCACAAGGCTGCGTACTCTCAACTCTCCTTTACTCTCTCTACACCAACGACTGCACCTCCACAGACTCCTTTGTCAAGCTTCTCAAGTTTGCGGATGACACAACCCTGATTGGACTGATCCAGGATGGGGAGGAATTTGCCTACAGACAGGAAGTGACACAGCTGGCGTCCTGGTGCCTTCGTAACAACCTGGAGCTCAATGCTCTTAAGACAGTGGAACTGATTGTAGACTTTAGGAGAGCTCCCCCTCCCCTCCCCCACTCACCATTAACAACACCACAGCCACATTTGTGGAGTCATTTAAGTTCCTTGGAACCATCATCTCAAAGAACCTTAAATAGCGGGCCACCATTGACTCCACAGTCAAAAAGGCCCAACAGAAAATAGAATAGAGTAGCCTTTATTGTCATCCAAAAACATCTTTTTGAACAAAATTACATTACCCACACGCAACAATGAGAGGCAATAAAAAGAAAGCAATAAAGCACACAATCACAAAACCAGCATAAAACAAAAAAAACATCCATCACAGTGACTCTTCTCCAGTCACCTCCTCACTGTGATGGAAGGCCAGAATGTCTTCACTCTTCCCTGCCGTCTTCTCCCGCGGTCAGGCAGTCGAAATTGCCACGTCGGGGCGGTCGGGGCTCCCGACATTGAAGCCCCCGCTGGGCGGCGGAAAATCCCACGAGGATGTACTTCCTGCGGCAGCTGAGGAAACACAATCTGCCACAGGCAATGATGGTCGAATTCTATACTGCCATCGTAGAGTCTGTCCTCACCTTCTCCATCATGGTCTGGTTTGGCTCAGCCACCAAGCACGACATCCGGAGGTTGCAACGAATCCTTCGATCAGCTGAGAAGGTTGTTGGCTGCAACCTTCCCCCCATTGATGAACTGTACAATGCAAGGGCCAGGAAATGAATGGCAAGATAATCTCTGATCCCTCTCATCCTGGCCACAAACTCTTTAATAGCGACTCCAGACTGTCAAAGCCGCCACAGCCAGACATAAAAACAGTTTTTTTTCCCGCAAGTAATAGCTCTACTCAATAACCAAAAGTCTGTAGTCTCTTTTTGCTCTGGTTTATTTCACTCACATGTTTAAACTGCAATGTTGCATTCTTAATCTTTTAATGTTTTATGCTTTATTCTTAATTGTTTACTGTATGTTCATGTTGTTACTTGCGAGCAGAGCACCAAGGCACATTACTTGTATGTGTACGTACTTGGCCAATAAACTCATTCATTCATTCATTCATTATTTGTAGCTCCTCACAACTCACTACATTTATGTCATCTGCATATTTCCCTAACCGAAAAATTATTGTTTCTTATAAGTAATTTGAGCACAAACACCGACCCGTTCGGTTTGTGATTATTGACATCTGCTATGCTGAGAAAGTCGCATCTCTTCCATTTCTCGGTTTTCCGTCTGACAACCAATTTTGCATCCATGTCAATGTTTAACCCAATCCCATGTATTTAGTTTTCCACCAAGCTCTTAAATGGGATTTTATCAAAAGCCTTCTCATAATCCAAATACACCAGTTCCACTGACTCTGCCATCTTTACTAGCAGGTACATCCTTAAAAAAAAACACCAATAGGCATGTAAACATAAATCCCTTTTCATTATCCTGTTGATATTTCCAAAGTAACCTGTTATCACATCCTTAAAAATAGACTCCAGCATTTTCTACACCATTAATGTAAGGCTAATCCAACTGCTGTTTCCAGTTCTCTTCCCTCCTCTCCCGTTTTAAATAGTTGGTTATTTTTTATCACACTTCAATCTGTTCTACAATGTATAGAATTTTAAAAGATGGCAACCAATGAATCCAGACTCTTTTAGTAGTCTTGGGATGCAGATAATCAGATTCTGAGGATCTTCTGCTATTAAATACTATTAAATTTAATGCTACAGTATTACATTCCCTTGGACATTTTTAAAATCATACTAATTTCCTTTAATTCTTCCATTTCATTAGACTCTTAGTTCATTAACATTTCTCGGAAGTTAATTGTGAAGACAGCACCAAAATATTTGTTTCAATGCTCTGCCATGGTATTGTTTACCAATTTAAGTTCTCTCATTTCTGGCTGAGAGGGATCTATATTTACCTTCACTAATCTTATTCTTTCTACATACTTGATAAAGTTTTTACAGCCTATAATTATGTGCCATGCAAGTTTATTCTCACAGTTTATTTTTCCTTTTTTAATCAATTTTTTTTTCTAAATTGCAATCTGCTTCCAATCTGGTATTCAGTAAAATGTGAAGTTATCCAGTTTGGTGGAAAAGCAAAGTATTATTTAAAAGATGACTACCGGGTGGCGCCGCGATGGCAGCCTCGCCTACAGTCTGTCTGTCTTTTTCTGTTATTTTTAGTGTGTTTTAAAAGTATGTGTTACTGTTCTCTGGGTTGTTTTATGTGGGGGGTGAGCTGGGAGGTCGGGGGAAACATTTTTTCCAATCTCTTACCTTGCCGGAGATGCGATTGTTTTCTGGATCGTATCTCCGGTCGCTCTGCAGCCTAACATCATGGAGCTGGAGGACTTGACTGACTTTGAGCCCCACTGCGGGGACGTGGATTTACCATCAGAGCGTGCGAACCCTTGCCTGGGATCAACGGTCCAACCGCGGCCTGGGATCAACGGTCCAACCGCGGCCTGCGGACATCAACATCGAGGAGTTCGCAGTCTTGGATAGGGACCTATGTCAGGAGCTCCAAATGACGCAGAACGTTTTGACCAGCCCCGACCTGGGACCGATTGCTCGGCGCGGGGGAGCTGAGATTTCCCCCCGATGCAGGAGCTTGATCGCCCTGATGCAGAGGGCCCAAATGCCGCCGGCTACGGGAGCCAATATCGTCCCGTCAACGGAAGGCTCGAGGCCCCCGACCGCGGGAGAACAAAGAAGGGAAGAGATTGAACTTTTTTTTGTCTTCCTTCACTGTGAGGAATGTGGAGGAGTCACTGTGGTGGATGTTTATGTTAAAATGTATTTTGTGTGTTCTGTTGCTTTTTATTGGTATGACTGTTGGCAAATGAAATTCCTCATATGTTGCAAAACATACTTGGCTAATAAAGTATGATTATGATTATGATGATGATTATGATTATGATATGATTATGATATTGAGAATGAGAAATGTTGATGCACAAAAGAACCTTGGGCATCTTTGTACCTGAAAATATAGCAAGCAGTTAAGAAAGTAAATGGGTAAGAAGGAACTGCAGATGCTGGTTTAAACTGAAGATAGACACAAAAAGCCGAAGTAACTCAGCGGAACAGGCAGCATCAATGGAGGGAAGGAATGGATGATATTTCGGGTCGAGACCCTTCTTCAGACTGGTTAGTGATAAGGGAAACGAGAGATATAGACGGTGATGTGGAGAGATAAAGAACAATGAATGAAAGATATACAAATAAGTAACGATGTTAAAGGAAACAGGCCATTGTAACCTGTTTGTAGAGTGAAAATGAGAAGCAAGTGTAACTTGGGTGGGGGAGGGATAGAGAGAGAGGGAATGCAGCGGCTACCTGAAGTGAGAGAAATCAATATTCATACCTCAGGGCTGTAAGCTGCCCAAGCTCACTCTGACAATGGAGGAGACCGAGGACGGGAAGGTCTGTGTAGCAATGGGAAGGAGAATTAGTGTTCAGCAACCGGGAGATCAGGTTGGTTCATGCAGGCGTGAGCAAAGATGTTCCGCGAAATGATCGCCCAGTATGCTTTTTGTCTCGTTGATGTATAAGAGTCCACGTCTTGAACAATGGATACAGTAGATGATGTTGGAGGAGATACAAGTGAACCTCTGCCTAACCTGAAAGGACTGTCGGGGTCCCTGGACAGAGTTGAGGGAGGAGGTATAGTTACAGGTGTTGCATCTTCAGTGGTTGCAGGGGAAGGTACCTGTGGAGGGGGTGGTTTGGGTGGGAAGGGATGTTAACCAGAAAGTTGCAGAGGGAACGGTCTCAGTAAATTCTTTGTTTGTATTCATTGGCTCATTCCAAGCCATAGAACAGGCCTTTAAAGGGAGAAGTATAATGTAGCTCGGGTGCTATTGGTGAGATGAATACTTATGTAGTCAGGAGCAAAGACAATTGTGGAGGAAGGAAAACAACATTTTAAAATGAAACTGATGAGCTTAGATCTGGAAAGGAAGCCTACTTATAATAGCAAAAATTCAAGGAATGATGAAGGCTACTCAAGATTTTTTTTCTGTAGGTTTATTGGCCTCTGTAAAATTGCCCTTAATGGGAGTGGATGAGAAGGTCGGATAACCTAGAACTAGTGTGAACGGGTGATCAATGGTCAGCAAGGACTTAGTGGTCCGAAGGGGTTGTTTACACGCTACATCTCTAAACACAAGTAGGAGAGAGAAAATTTGCTTCTGACATTGACAGTGATTACACAGGCAGTAACTGGATTTATGCAAGGTTTTATTTCAATGGGATACATTTCCTTCTGTCTTTTAAGGGGATCACATACAGGATGTTGACCCACGTTAATATGAGCCAGTGGGCACAATGTGGTAGTAACTTGATAATGTAATTAATGAATCCTTCTAGCATACAACACTTTTTCAGATGATAGATCTTTGGAGTTGTATTTCTGAAAGGGCAATTGACTGTCCATCAACAAGGGAAAAGCTCATCTTGTAGAAAGATTAGGTAAGTACTTTACCTTGAACTGTGAGATTTCAGCCTGAAGGCTTTAAATATACATGGACCAAGTAATTTAACTAAGGAAAATAGCACATGAAAAAGGATCAGCCTACATAATGAAAACAAAGCTTATTTGCCCAGTCAACAAGATGGCGACTAAAAAGTTTGGAATTTCTGAAGATAATTGGGGATATTTAAAAATTGCACTAACCAAGTGGATTGATTGTGTAATGACAGGGTTTTATATTTACATTAATAAACTTATAGCAGTGGATATTGGGAATTCTAATGTGGCCAAAGCTGACAAAAAATGACTGCAAGCAATCATGTGGTGTGGATAGGATGTAATTACATATTGAACTTTTTTTAGTAATTATAAACGGTTATATAATTAGTTTTGGTAATGTATTTTGTGAAACCTAAATGATGTTATTAGCCTATTCTGCTGAGAATGGAAGAGTTGAAACTTTGTGCATCTCTGAAGCGGAAAAACCCTCAGAAGTAAACTTTCTCGCAGAATTTAGATTAAAACAGCATTTTTCACAATTAAATGATTAAATCTATGGGTTTTGCCTTCAATTCTTGCTTAAGTTAATTTGAATATGAAACATTATCTCAAGAATGGTGCAAGTTCTGTCAGAATGTAGAGGTAATATACAGTATATCCAGAAAGAAGCTAAACGGGCAATTCTGAAAATTGTCCATGCCCTCATTGTGCATTGACAACGAATTAATTTCAAAAACAATTTGTGATATGTATCTAATATAATAAAAATGAACTGCAGATGCTGGTTCATGCCGAAGATAGGCACAAATTGCTGGTGTAACTCAGCAGGTCAGGCAGCATGTCTGAAGAAAATGGATAGATGACGTTTTAGGCCGAGACCCTTCTTAAGACTGATTGTAGGAAGGTGGAACTGGAAGCAAGAAAAGAAAGACCAGGACAAATCAGGGCTGGCAACAGATGACATCAGGCAGGGTGTTTGTTGCAACCCACTGATATGAACGTTGAATTCTCTAATTTTACGTAACTTATACAAATACTCTCCTCTCCCCTTCCTCCGTTAATAGTTGGTTAACCATACAGTTCACAACAATGTATCCATCTTGAGATTACACCATCCCCAGCCAACAATCGTCCTATTGGAACCACCCTGCCTGATGTCATTTGTTGCCAGCCATGATATGTCCTGGTCTTTTTTTGCTTCCAGTTCTTCCCTCCTACAGTCAGTCTGAAAAAGGGTCCTGACCCGAAATGTCACCTATCCATTTTCTCCAGAGATGCTGCCTGCCCGCTAAGTTATTCCCGCATTTTGTGTCTATCTTTGTAATATGTACCTGCTGCAATGCATTTGATTTCAGTGCAATAGTGCAATGCAAAGGTCAGAATTCTACCCAAAAATATTTAATACATTAATGATTTGCTTGTGATGTTGTAAATGAAAAATTACAAATGAGTGGCACGGTCTGATTTAGTAGCAAAACTACCAGCTAGCTACCTTAGACAACAACTATTCCCAGCTCTTTCCCACATGATTGTGCTTCCTTCAATTGTTTTAATTGCATTCCCTAAAGTGACCCTTATGCATTTTTCTTTAAAAAATTCTATTTGCTTCCAAAATTCAACTTCGATAGGCAAATTAACTAATTAGGATGAGAAAAGATAATCTGTCTCAGGTTTCTGAGCTATGCTGAACATGAAAAAGAAAGAAGAAAAGAAAATGCCTTCACAGTTAATGTTTGACTGAAGTATTTCTAGATCTATTTCAGGTTTTCAGTATCTGTAGATTTTAGCTTTTCAATAAAAATGAATAACAGATATCACCAATTTAGTTACTACACAGTATATATTCTTCATTCTTTTTCACCATCTATGTTTTGAAAACACTAATTTTAGGATTTATTATTAACTATTAATTGTCCTTTGAAAATGGGGTTGACTTTTAAATAAGTGTAAACTGCCAAAAGTTTTGTGAATTCAGCTGACTGGGTCCGATGAAATGGAGGTTGTACAAGCGCCACATTGTACAAATGCCAGCTTATTCGCATCTTTGGATTAACCTATCTGGAATAAGGTAAATTAGGCTTGTGGGAAGATCAGGGCTATCAAGTACAATCAAAGTCATTAACTAATTATATTTATTTTTTCAATATAAATTTTGTCTTGTCAGGAAGTATTTCATTTTTATTTTAATTTGAAATTTGTGATGATTAAAACTAAGAGTAGTTGAGGAATGATTTTTTTCCCCTCTGAGTTTCAAGATATATAGGGTGAATATAAAATGGCATGCAAACATGAAAGTTCAGTGATCAAATTAATGCTGCCTATACTAGAGGCATGACAAGTTAAAGGGCCATGTAATTCCCAATAGTGTGCTACTCAGCTGTATCAAACAAAATTGATACGGAAATGTATTGACAGTTTAATAATACAAACTGCATTGGTAGTATCTACATGACAATTTTTAAGAGCTTGTATACCCAGTTAGGTATTTAATCGAAGGCATTTTAACAGAAAAGCAACATAACAGGTACTTGAACGATGATCAGGGTATAGAGGGATATGGAATTAATGCAGGGAAGTGAGGTTACTATAGGGTTAGCACCAGCACGTTCATAGTTGGCCTGATCAGCTTGTTTCTATGCTGTACAATTCTATGACTAAAGGAATATAGCTCAAAGAATTGGAGAAAATGCTTTAAAAATGATATAATGCATCTGTTTGTGATGTTTCTTTGAACAAAATGAAAAGAGAAGGCGTGTGCCATTGTATTTGCCTCTACATTATGTGCTGCAAAAACAACATATGATCTGTTAAATTTCAATTTGTGGCATTTATCATCTACCATCTTGAGATGATCTTAACAATTCTGTCCATGGTAACACAAATATTCTTCTTCTGAATGTTTTATTGTATTAAAAGTTTCACTGATACTAGTGAGTATTATAAGGAAAATTGCTGTAAATGAAAAGTTGTCAACAAATTGTAATTTGAGTATTCTTACACATATTTACTCTTAACAATCAAACACTTCCAGGATTTTTGATGTTTGAAGAGTTTTCAAAACTGTTTCAATTACAGGTCAGCAAGATATCTATGTTTGAAATGAATCAAGAAATCACTTATGAATCACTTTACTGAAAGATTCACATACATTGATGAGCCAAAATATTATGACCACCTGCCTAATATGCTGTTGGTCCTCCTCCATATGGCGCCAAAACAGTGCCGACCCGCCGAGGCATGGACTCTACATGACCCCTGAAGGTGTCCTGTGGTATCTGGCACTCACCACTGCTGACTGGGAGCACCCCACAAGCCTTGCCGTTTCAGAGATGCTCTGACCCAGTAGTCTGGCCATAACAATTTGGACCTTGTCAAAGTCGCTCAGGTCTTTTCTCCTGCATCCAACACATCAACTTCAAGAACTGACTGTTCACTTGCTGCCAAATATATCCCACCCCTTGACAGGTGCCATTGTAACAAGATAATCAATGTTATTCACTTCACCTGTCAGTGGTCAAAATGTTTTGGCTCATCGGTGTATATGATGGTTTTGTTTGCAGATTAGAAAAGCTTCAAAGCTACATTTAGAAAAAAGATTGGGTAACCAAAATGATATTGGCCCACTAAAGTTTGTATGCAATGAAGAGTGTTGAAGTTCTTAGTGTTGAATAGAATATCAAGATCGTGAGTAATGTCCATGAAATTTGGTGAAAGTTGGCTAGGTTGAAAAATAAGATGCAGTGAGGTTGCACTCACTGAAAGTGAAATATGGAGTTTAGCTATGTGACAGATGGTATATAATGTGAAGACATCTAAAGCTTAACTTCATCAAAATTAATTTTAAAGAAAAACAAATATATTTTAAAAGGATAGAGAAATAAAAAGTTGGTATTCAGAAAAACAGCTGATTTCTCAAAACTCACAGAGTTATAATAATTATAGAATAAGTAGTTAAAGTGGAAAAGGATATGTTAGTCTTTATTCTGAAGATTCTGTAATGTCTGAGTAAAGAATTCTTAGTAATAAAGGCTCTAGCGGGATCAGATGAGGAGGTAAGTGTACTGTTTTCATCTCTTAACCCAACAAAATTGTAGTTAGGAAAAGGGGACGTACAACGAGATCTGGGTGTCCTAGTGCATCAGTCACTGAAAGGAAGCATGCAGGAATCTTCCAAGGAAGCCAATGGAATGTTGGCCTTCATAACAAGAGGAGTTGAGTATAGGAGCAAAGAGGTCCTTCTTCAGTTGTACAGCCCCCTAGTGAGACCGCACCTGGAGTATTGTGTGCAGTTTTGGTCTCCAAATTTGAGGAAGGATATTCTTGCTATTGAGGGCATGCAGCGTAGGTTTACTAGGTTAATTCCCAGAATGGCGGGACTGTCATATGTTGAAAGACTGGAGCGACTAGGCTTGTATACACTGGAATTTAGAAGGATGAGAGGGGATCTTATCGAAACGTATAAGATTATTAAGGGGTTGAACACATTAGAGGCAGGAAACATGTTCCCAATGTTGGGGGAGTCCAGAACAAGGGGCCACAGTTTAAGAATAAGGGGTAGGCCATTTACAACAGAGATGAGGAAAAACTAGTGGTCAAAAGGCATGGGAGACTGATACTAGGTTTCAAAATAAATGATCAGCCATGAAGGATTGAGATGAGCAGAAACATCTTTACTCAAAGTATTATGAATCTTTGAATTCCCTGCCCTACAGATTCATAAAATCTTAGAAATTTACAGAACATGGAGAAGCCATTTGCCTGCCATTTCTAGATAAGACAAAAAATATCACAATTAAGAAAATTTGCTCATCCTAACCTTCTCTCCCTGTGAAGTTCTGTGGTTATGACGCTTAAAATACTGGTCTAAGTGATTAAATGTGGTGAGGCTGTTTGTCCAACATTTTGCTGGATTTCCAACATTTATTGGATGAACTATTTCTCCTCATTATCCTTCTAATTCTTGTATTCTTAGTTTTTAACCTCTGCATATGGAATTGTTATTTTTCTTCATTCGGTTGAGCCTTCACATATCATGCACTTGAATTAAATTTCCCTTCTGCTACTCATTCTGATTCAAACCAACTTTACCGAGCCAAACTCTTCTGTGTTCTTGGTAAAGGCTTGATCAATTCCTCATATCTGTTCTGTACCCCTCTGGTATTACCAAATACTTCCTAGGGTGCAGTAAGCTGAACTGTATGCAGTTCCATAACTGTGACCTTTTTTATATAGTTCTGCAATAACCTTTCTGCTCTCATGTTGTAAGTCTGGGACAATAAAGACAAAAAAATGTCTGCAGTCTTAATAACCTCATCTACCTATTTTTCTGCCTTAAAACATCCGTGGGTGCAGTTCCAATATTCCTGTGTTGCACTGTTTTGTTCAAAAAATAAATTGAGGAACTCAGCAGGTCAAACAACTTTCATACTCTTAAAAAAAACTGGTGTCTTTCCAGACCTGTTCCTATTAAATGCTCAAGCGGAATAGACAATGACTTACTTCTTTTATGGTTTGTGTGCTTTGCTTTTATTTTAGTGTATCATGCTTTTGTTATTTGTTAATGTACTTTCTGGATCATTGGCACTACCTAACAAGATATACATATTTGTATCGTTATCTTTCAAGTGATTTTTTACGTTCTATGCCATTATGTGCTTGTCTCAAAAAAGGTCTTCCAAGAGAGAACTAACTTTCTAATCTAACTGTTTTATATATATATTATGCTGCAGTGCAAACTTTTAAAAAACATATTTAACAATCTAACACCAGATTGTAATTGTGTTTTTTTTGTCTTGCCTTCCATTTTGTATTAATTTAACATGCCCCTAGAACAGGATTCCTTAAGGGCGAGACTTCAATTGTCATACTTTTCATTTCTTTTGGATTTTGTATTGAGTGAAGAACAGGTGCTTATGCACATTGTTGCCACATTAGCAGATAATAGCAACTGACAGCTAAGGCATTGAACAGTGGAATACTTGATTTGACTGACTACTCTAAGTATAGAACTCATAAACTATTAATAAAATGTGTTTTGAATGTTGAAGCTATACTGTAGTGAACCTATGACATTACTTGCTCTGCCAGTTGATAACTTGCCATGATATGTGTGTGTTTGTGCGTGTATAAATGTAGGAAGGCAATCATATTTGATTGATACATGTGCTAATCTGATGACCTATTTTATCAGTAGACCAAGGTCATAATGCTGTGCTTAATTTGGCAATATCTTTTTTAAATATTTTGGTAAAAAGGGAGAAATAATCTGGAACTTAGTCTTGCGATAGCAATGCATATAGTGCAATATTTAAAATGTCCGTTAAAATATAATAAATTATTAAATAATTTACTTTGATATGGCCGATGCATAAATGGATTGTTTCTTATGATGCGGCAGACTAACTTTATTTGGCCTATTTTAATATCTGTACTGATATACTGATTACCAGGGAGATAATGCTGCAGTCCAGTGATCATTTTATATAAAACCTCTTTTGCGGGCCCGGCAACCCCCGTTGGGTCCAAACCTCTCCTGCGGGCCCGGCAACCCTCCGTGCAAGCCTCTGCTGCGGGCACGGCAACCCCCGTTGGGTCCAAACCTCTCCTGCGGGCCCGGCAACCCTCCGTCGATACCTCTCCTGCGGGTCCGGCGGTGGCACCCCTCCGTCAAAACCTCTCCTGCGGGGCCGGCAACGCTCCCCCAACTGACGACCCCTGGACCCATTGCTGGCCAGGGAGTCTCCCCCGGGGCCTGGGGCGGGCGAGGAGGGAGAGGAAAGGGGAGAGGGAGCCACTCACCCTGGCCCCGGGCGGCCATCGCGGCGGCCAGAGCGACCCATGGACCCGTTGGGTGCAAACCTCTCCTGCAGTGGCAGCTCAACGGCGACGGTCATTGCTTTGCAGCGATGGCGGCGCTCACCCCATGTGGGACCCGGAACAGCGACCAATCGGGCGTCGAGCAGGTCGGAGCCAATCAATCGACCCCACATGGGGGGGGAGTGGCAGGAGCCAATCAGGATGCGATGGACCCCATGTGTGGGGGAGGTGGTAGAGCCAATCAAATTTGTTAAAGTTTAAAAAGTGATTTATTAAAGTTTAAAAAATGAATAACTTTTAAAATATAACAACCATTTGAACCGCAGGCCTAAAATTGATGCGCTATTGTGTCACATTTTGGTTGTATTTCGGGAACAAATATACAAGGAGAGTTTTAGTAATATAATAGATGGATAGATAGATAATGATTTTTTTTAATGTGCTGAATAGCATGAATATACCGTGACATTTCAGTTACATTTCTTCTATTGGTTATTTTTCTGTATTCTTGATCATTACAATTGCAAGACTAATTAAGCTGATTTGTGTTTCGTACATTCAAATTTAAGACCGGTAATTTCCAAGCAGTCCATCATTTTAATGCAAGAAATTATAAATAGATACAAAATAAGAATGTAAAGAGGAGAAATGCAATACCTAGCAGCGGCTGAAATAGAAATTGCTCACAATGATGTGAAGACTGGCAAGCCTTTCGGCCCTGATGGTATACACTCAGTACATTAAAAAGCTAGAGCTGTAGAGACTGTTTATTGCCTGCACAAAGTTTAATTTTTTAATATGAATCTGGAGACACAAATGTTTAGATGCACATCTGAATCTGAAGACTAACTCCTCAGATCCAAAGAGCTTTTGGCCAGTTTTCTTGCTTTGCATCTCCACAAACTTTGACCGCTCGATTCCGAAATAATAGATAGACACAAAATGCTGGAGTAACTCAGCGGGCCAGGCAGCATCTCTGGAGAGAAGGAATGGGTGACCTTTCGGGCCGAGATCCTTCTTCAGACTCGACTCGAAACGTCACCCATTCCTCCTCTCCAGAGATGCTGCCTGTCCCGCTGAGTTACTCCAGCATTTTGTATCTACCTTCGATTTAAACCAGCATCTGCAGTTCTTTCTTACACATGTTGTCCAAAATAATAGGATTCCAAACCTACTCATCCTTGAATAAATGAGTTTGTGGTCGGGCAAGTTATACGATAGTTCGGATGCTGAATTTTATCTAACCATTGAAGATGGTTTTGAAAACTGTAAGCACACTTTTATGAATCTCTTTGTGGCCTACAATGCTCTGAAACATTGAAAGCTATTTTGATAGATCAAAGATGTGATGAGGAATCATCTGTTAGACTACATGACACGGCGTGGGGAGGGGGGAACACTACACCTTTATGTTGAACTCTGAGTGGGAAAAACACCACTAACAGTGCTCACATCACAACAGTGTAACTCAAGCAAGTGCATTAAGCATCCTGCTTCTTAAAACCTACATGAATGACAACCCTTGCCATCCAAACAAACACAGGTGGCTTTATTAATGCCGAGGACCTGACGATTGCAGAGTAACTGGGAACTACATTCAGATCAAGAACACTAAGATAGTTGCACTAGCTCGCCTAACTTATCGCCATGATTATGATTGAACATTGTGTTGCAAATCAACTTTAGTTAAATATTAAATTATAGATTAGCCTTTTCCTCCTCAGCTGTTATGATGTGAATAAAGAGCTAAAGGTCAACAGGAATTGTGTCCATATCATTCTTACTGCACAAGCCCATTTTTCCCTGGACCACACCTCTTATGTTTAGAAGATGAGAAATAAAGACCTTGTCATCTGGAAGCTCACAAACTCAAAATCGGAAGAGCATCTGTGAATGATTAGCATTTTCATACTCAGCCTATATTAGCCCCGTGCTATTTACCTGAGATGGTAAAATTGCCGCAAAGAAAGTTCCAGAGTCTTCATAGAACGCCTGGATCGAGGGAATTGTAGTTATCAATGGAGAAGGAAAAACAAGTGGGAAATGCCAGCCTGCAGCCAGCACCTCCAGCCAACATTCTGTTTCAATGACGGAGTTCAAATTTCACCAAGAAATTCTGCATTGTTAGGATTAGTCCTGGGTAAAAATATAGTTACCTTTTCCAGGGATTTGGTGGAGTTTGAGGAAGAGGGAAATAAAAGTGATCAAATAATCCTCCTTTAGTTCCATACTGTACATAGAGTAGTACAGAACAGGAATGATGTCTGTACCGATCATGATGCCAAATTAAACTACGTGTCTGTCTGCACATGATCTATATCCCTCCATTCCCTGTCTGTTCACTTGCCGTTCTTAACATGTTGAAACGTTGCTATCATACCTGCTTTCACCACCTCCCCTGGCAACTCGTTCTAGACATCTACCACTCTGTGCCTCATTAATCTTCTTTAAACTCCCCAGCCCCGCCCCTTTCACCTTAAAAGTATACCTTTTATATTTGACAATTTCATCCTGGGAAAACCTTATCTATACCTCTCATAATTTTACATACCTCTGACAGGTCACCTGTCATCCTCTGATACTCCAGAGAAAACAATCGAATTTGCTCAAGCTTTTAATGTAGCTAACATTCTCTCATCCAGGCAATATCCTGGTGAACCTCTTCTGTGCTCTCTCCAAAGTCTCCACATCATTCTTTTATTGCAGAGGTCAGAACAGTACATAATGCTTCAAATGTGGCCTAACCAATGTCTTATAGAGATACAACATGACTTCCTGAGTTTTGTACAACTTGCCTCGATGAAGGTAAGTATGCTGTACAATTTCTGTACCACACACTTGTTTTCTCACTTTTCCAATTCTGATGGAGGGTCCTTGATTTGAAACATGAGCTTCTTTTCTCTCCCTCCAGGTGCTCCTGACCTCTTGAGTCCTCTCAGTATTTTCTATTTGGTTTTGGGTTTCCAACATATAAAGATTTTAGCTCCATTTCATTTGAATGTGTTTTTGAACTTTGCGGTGGAATATGCCGTTTGTTACTGAAATGAATGCATGATTCATCACGGATATTGATGAATTTGATTTAATAATATACTGCTTATCTTTTTGGATGGTCTAGCATAATACAATACATACGCTTAACACACCAACATTCATTGAGGAAAGAAAAGGATCTGGTGAAGACACTTGAAATAATTGTGAAGGAGAAAATAATTCACCTTTGCATTGATTTTTTCTACATTTTTATTTTTGGAACATCCCAAAGTGTTTTATTGCCAAACATTTGAAGAGTGATCAATGCTAAGAAGTTCTACAGATAGTTTGCACACAATGGTGTATCACAGGCAGCACTTGGATAAATCATTAGATTTATTTTAATTAGACATTTTAACTATTATGGTGGATGGAAAATAAAGGCCTCTTTTTTGAACCACACTATGGATCCTGTACATCCATGTGATAAGGCTGACATAGCTTCTGTTGATCAAACAACTGATCCAAAACATTCGCTCAACACTGCACTAAGATTATGGGCTCAAGTCTCATGCATGACCTTGAGCTCATAACCTTGTGATTTAGTGGTTATGGCCGAGAGCTGATGAAGGGAATTTAGTTTAATTTACATTAATATTCCAAAATTCCTGCACGCTAATGATTCATTAATGCATCACTATGGAAGCCAATTTTTGACTGAATAAAGATGGTCAAGCACTGTAGGGTTTCATTTAATTCAATTCACAAAGGTAGAATTTAAAAGAAGTGTCTCGACTTGAAACGTTACCTGTCCTTTCCCTCTAAAGGTGCTGTCTGACATGCTGAGCACTTTGTGTTTTGTTGGTTAATATATCGTGTTTTCAACTTTCATTTTCAATGGTCTGGAGGTTAAATCAACATGTAGGAATCATATATCCAACAGTTTCTTATTGATTAATATGTAGGAAGGAACTGCAGATGCTGGTTTAAACCAAAGATAGACACAAAATGCTGGAGTAACTCAGCAGGACAGGCAGCATCTCTGGAGAGAAGGAATGGATGATGTTTCGGGTCGAGACCCTTCTTCAGCCTGTCCCGCTGAGTTACTCCAGCATTTTGTGTCTATCTTATTTGATAACATTGTTTCCAAATAAACTGAATTGGAATTCTATTTAGGTTTGTGCTGCTGCTGATAGCTTAAAAAAAACTAAAAAGCAAAGGGGGGAGTTCAGATTTGTCAGCCTTTTAATAAACTGTTGGATATATATAGGGCAAATACAGTACAATCTGGGAAAATGTGACGTCGTCTGTGTTATTAAGAAAAATAAAGATAATCAAACTGGTGAGCGATACAAATTGTGTCCTAATTCATGATTCACAAAAGGCTAGTATATAGCAAATACCTATATCCTGGCTAATTGAATGGTTTTGTTTATTGCAAGAGGAATACAAAAGTCAGAAGGTTATGCTTCAGTTATAAAGGGCACTGGGCAGACCTCATCTACCATTTTGGCCTTCTTACAGGAAGGATGTTAAATCATTGGGGCCTATTTACCTGCTCTTACTCTGAATTCAAATGTTCCTATGATTATATATTTTTGTAGTTGTTTCCATAACATAACACTGTTGTGGTTGTTATGTTGGCGATTACAATGTTTGCATTTTTTTCATGCAATTTAGTTTTCTTATACTTCTTGTCACTGAAATAAAATCTAATTACATATATAATTATTACATGAATAATACAATTCAGGGGTTCAAATTATATCATTGAATTAAGGATTCCAAATTAAAACATACACTGAAAATATGTAAGCAAAAGTTACATTTAATCTAAGATAGACACAAAAAGCTGGAGTAACTCAGCGGGACAAGCAGCATCTCTGGAGAAAAGGAATGGGTGACGTTTCAGGTCGAGACCCTTCTTCAGACTGAATGTCTATCTTCGATTTAAACCAACATCTGCAGTTCTTTGCTTTACATTTGATCTAGTTCTCTTCAAGTAGCTTTGTACCTATGCACAATATGTAAATTTATTTGATTTCTATATTGAAGTGCTTCAAATTATTCTACTTCTTTCTTTTGAGTCCGGTATAAAAATTATATTGATTATTTTTATCTTCAGCTCTGGAGCAACCAATATATAACTGACCTTGGGAAAAGCGTTGAGTCTCAAGAATAAGACCAACAACTTTTTGTGATTTTCCTTGTTCTTTGTTAATGTGCATAGCAAAACTGAGTTAACCAAGAACTGAAGTCATTTGAATTGAAAAGGTAGATGAGATACGATGATATGGTGCCAGCTATGAGGACATTTTCCCCAACATTACCAGTCATTTATGTGTTACATGTGGCTACTATTTTTGGCACTGATAATCTTGTACTGTTTCGTCATATCGGTTGATCCAAACTCCAAAGGGGCATGATTGGAACTCCTTCTTTTAGTTCAGGATTATGCAATGGCACATCAAGCAGTGACACAATGTTTAAAAACTCAACTGGAAAATTACCAGCCTCATCAATGACTGTCACACTGTCAATAGATTTACAATGTATAGATTCCCTGGGAAGCTTCAAAAAAGGGTCTTTCTTCATAGTCTGCGCTATGCCATTTTTGATACTAAAATTGCTTTTTCACATAACCATTGGTAATTCTAATACTGTAGTGTTGAGTAACATTTATGAAAACAGCTTGCATCAGATGAATTGATGTAACAATTTGGTCCAAGTTATTCATCAAAATTATTCCTGTAGAGTCTTCGTGTTTAAGATTCCCATTTCCTAATCTGAAAAAATTCAAAGCAACCTTTTTGCAATTGATTGCCTGTCAAGTAGATTTGTCAAAAAAGTACAATTTCATACATTAGGTTGAGTAACTAACATAATTTATTACAGATTTGCTATATTTGTGGAGACTTAGAATTACATTTGGTCAAATATAAATTACTTTTGTCATATTATGAACAAAGTGCTTATGTAAGGTTTGTATATTCACAAAGTATAATGCCAATACACATTTTATTTTTGCAATACCACTCATTCTTCGATAACTTTGAAGATAAGTGCGATAAATTCTGAAAATAATTAAATTATTCTCTCTTAAAGTGAGTTGATCAGATGAATCCTGCAGTGCTTTTTGTTTGTTGAGTCCTGGAAGCTAAGTTCTTTGTCTCTCGACCTACCAATGCACCTATTCAGAAACAGTTTTCATACATACTGCTAAAGCGAATCTGTTTTGTGTGGATGATCCATAAGGGGGCTCTGCTGCTGTAGGAAGTCTATGCTTATAGTAATTCGTAAGAGACTTTCTAACACAAGTTTTGCACTTTTCCTTTCGTTTCTAGAAAAGGTCACGGATCGCCTACAGTGATGAGGTAAACCTGCGAAATGAGCTCCTAGGGGATGATGGGAATACCACCGAGAACCAGGTAGGGCCACTAATCAGCATACCCTTGTGGGTGGCTTGAGGGTGATGAAGGTCAGCAACTAGTACGTCTTCTCAAGCTGCTCACTAACAGCATTAACAGCAACTCAAGTGGAAATACATTGTTTAATGCTAAGCAACAGCAAACCTCTGATTTAAACCATTTAAGTTTGAATCATAGTGCATAGAAGACCAGAAGACCCTCCAAATTTTATTCGAGATTTTTCTTTATTTCAGGAACAAATTTCCAGCTTAGAGCAAGATCTTCAAGATGTCAAAGTTTGCTTACAAGTTTGTTTATTTTATTAATTCAAGTAATATGGCAGCGGTCTGTGAAGTTGTGAGCTCTAGCGATAATGCTATGGGGGCTTACTATGCAAGAAATACAGCAGACTGCAGTTTTAGGACAGGGGTTGATGCCGGTCAATTTAATTCCCGAAGATCTAAAGGAGGTCAGTATCATCTCATATAGCCCTGGCAGAACAGATCATTATGAGCAACAAATCTGTTAGTTGCATGGCATGGATTTATAACGAAATGAATGGCGAACCTTTATAAGTTCTGAAAATTGTGTGTTCACCTAGCGATAATGTGTAAAGGACATTTAATAGAGTTCAGCATTTATTCGTTATCTGTATGCAGGCAGAGAAGGAATTGGCGTTATCGCTTTTCATAATTCTGTAGTTTTGTGCGTCACGTGGTCTTCACATACTGCGGCGCAGTTTCGATTTCAGTCACAGCAGCAGTCTGGCCACTAGAGATTCTGCCGGTTCAAACCAGCGCGTACCAGATTTTGCAGGTTACAAAGAACAGATTACTACTTGTATCGAATACCATATTGAAAATCTTTGTTTGAAAAGCCCATGATTATCATAACTGAAATGGCAGGATCCTGTTCTTAATGATGATAATGAAGAAAATGCAAAATGTAATCGGAAAATTTCAGACTGTATAGCGCTTCCTGTATTGCGTTGTCTTGTTGAATACTTTTTTTGTTAATATGAATCAATGCGTACTTCGGCACGGTACAAAACAAAACCTAAAGCACATTGCAAAATCATCCTCAAATCCATGGAGAAGGTTTAAAATCAGCCAGGCAGCACAAACAAGATAGAGTGCATTTTGTTTGGATTCTATTATAAAACAGCTGCGCCATGCTTCTTACTACTCATGGTTATGACCAGAAAGCGGATCCTCTCTTCTACTTAGTTTTGCACTTTGGCCCATTGAGCATTCTGGCCATTTTGAGGTGTTGACTTAACAAAAACAGAGTTGTTTTGTAAAGTAAAAGACAATTCGACAATCATTTTGTTGAATAGTATTTCTGTTAAGGGAATAACATTATTATTATTTCTAAAAGGTAGTTTACCAAAAATATCTTGAGATGAGGTACTTTTCTTCTTTCCTTTCCCTGTTACTGCGCATTTTGCCCTCTTTTCTACTTAAAATATAGTCCTTTTCCTATTTTGAATTTTGTGATTTTTAAAAGTTTTTAAAAAAGTAACATTTTTACCTCAAAGAATTAAAGAATTAAAAGAGATCAAAATTGGTCCTTTAATGTTGTTGATATATATTTTTAATTTACATGGTTTCATGGAGGATTTGCCTTAATTTTAACAGTTAAATAAATAATTACAATTAGTTTTATGAATCATTGACTTTAAATAATCTGTTTTCTCTTTGGCTCTTTAAAATCATTGCTACGAAGCCCCCTTTCTTTCTTTGAAGATTGCGGCAAACATACCTCTCGCGTACTAAATAAGAGACAAATGATTGTAACAGTCTGTGTTGACAAAGCAAAAACTAATCTTTGTTCTTTCAAAATGTGGTTTTGCAAATTCTCTTTGCATGAGCCTTTTTAGGGTCTTTAAAGAGGTTCTTCTATGATTTCCTAATACGAAGTATGTAAACAGATAAATTGTCATAGTTAATGTTATACCCAACTGTATGACAGATGTTTCATCCCTGCCATTTCTTTCCTTTTCATCTTTCTGTGCGTTCACAGTTGATAAAATTGCGTGAAGAGGTGAGTGCATCCTTGTTTGTTGTTAGGTATCTATGTTTGTTTGGAAAATATTGGTGTTTTCTGTCAACAATTAATTTTATTTTGAGAACCATGTTATAAACCCTACAGGATTTATTTATCTTACATAATATAAAAATAAAATACAATCAGTATAATTTATCCAAAACAAGTATACTCACTATTTGAAGAACCAGATTAATTAGTATAGATTGTTATTGCAATGTGCCTGACCTTCACATCAGGTCCTATCTGCGTTGATCTGAACACATTGTTCTAATGATTTCGAAAAAAATTTCAAGGGAAGCTTTGAAGTGGCTTTAGCTGCTGCGATCTGCTGGCCACATCTCACAGATATGTCACCTCTGCCAGGAGGGAATAGGAAAATCACGTTTCGAATGGTAATGATAACATTCTAATCACTTCTTCTTTGAAGATTGAAGCAAGATACACTGTCAGTATCCCAGACTGTCAGTGCTCAAGGCACCAAGGCATCTTGGTCTAGGTGTATTAGCTTAAGTGAGCATGTCAATACAGCTGCATCAGGGAGATCCATAGGGGCTCATTAGAGCAAGGCAACTCACTTCTATGGACATGATTCAGATTGTTCATATGGCACCATTTTTATTAGAAAGTATTTCTCCAATTTTAAGTGACATCTGTCAGGGAAGAAAGTTCTTGGTGAAGCTTTCTGACTGTCAAACTTAAAAATGGTCTTGAAATGTGGTAGCCCCTCTTGTTTTTTCCATGTGATTAGTTTGTATGCCTTTTGACAGCATGAATAGAACTTGGATGACAAACCAGGGTCTAGCCTTTTTCCCCTGAAAGAATATAGGATTAAAATTCTCCAAAGAAAAGAGTTGATGGGTTTAAAGTATAAAAACAACATTGCGAGTGAGAATCTTGTCCTGTATGTGAAAACCTTTCCTTTCCTCTTTTTTCCTTGCATTATTATTTCTTCATAAAAAATATTGTTAATAAACTTAGCACAAGTTTAAAACTTTTTCATGTCAACAGCAGGGATTGAAAATAACAAATAATACCTTTCCATCAAAACATCAGTGACTTTTCCTTATTAATTCAGCTTGAATTTGTGGCTTGTTACGTGTACCTTGGTCTAATCATTTAAAGGTAATATATTTGCACTCCTGACACACACAGATACAGATGTTTTCTGAATAGCATTAATAAAAATATGGTTTCTATACTTCTTTTGACATTTTTCTGCTTTACTTGTAGAAGTAAATTTCAACTATGAAACTCAATTCAAGGGAATTGCCCACTGATTAAAGGCTTTTTTTTCATTCTTAGCATGGTTGTAAAACCTGGTATGTTAATGTACAGTAACAATAACAATAAAATGTTGCATTTGCTTTTTGTGTAAGATATGATAATTGTGCTGCAGGTCTGCTTATCTGAAATTCCGCTTATTATACAGCTATTTATTTCAACTTGTGTGGCACACTATTGGAGCCTAATTATTCAACAGAACATCAGTTTAAATAAGACTCCTGGCATTCACATTTTGCTGTAATGAGCACAAAATCCCAAGTGAAATTCTGTAGGATCTCATAATAAGACAGGTTAGAAAAAACGCAAGTAAAAACTATTAAAGATCAAGACTATCACGATTGTTCTCAAACTGCGATGTATTGCTAATAATCAATAAAATGTGGCAAATCTAAATCTTGCGCTATTCGTATCTCCAAAAATGTGGCACCTGTCTTCTGTGGGTAAAAGATCATCGAAATGAACTTTTTGGAATTGCAAAATCTGTGAACATTTAATAAAACCGTTTTTGAGTTGCAACGGTAGAATTGTATATTAGCATTTGAAATTGTTCTAACAAATAAATACATGTGTGTAAAGCATAATGGTTTAGATGGCACCATATTACATCATGTTCACATTTTTGGTGGATTAATTCTGGTTAAATTAACCTTCATGATGTTATTCTTTGTTTATTTATGTACTGAAAACATCCATGTGTATTTAGTGCAATACACAGAAATATTAATTTCAATTTTAACATTAAATTAAATATATATGTTTCCAATGCCATATTCTACCCCAATCTACAAGATTTTAAACAAAACTTTTTTTTGTGTCTTTGGCATGGTAATTAGGTCTTTATTTGTTTTTTTTTCAGATTTATGTACCTTGATTGAACTTTAATTTCCCATGGCATCTAGTCCACCCTCATTTGCTAAAAATAGCTCGTGGATATTTGGCCTCTATTGAAAAGATCAGTTTCTTGAAGAAATTCAATTTTCTGTTTATTTTTCAAAAAAGATTTTATTTCTGTTTTTATTGCTGAACTTGGCTCTACATAAAAGTTATTATACTGCCTGATTCCAGAATTTAGCATTTTTTTCCTATGTGGTTCTTTTGCTATAAAATTAAATATAATTGTACCCAGTGCTTAAGTGCTGTCTATAATCATTGACAATTTTGTTTCAGAGAGCATGCCTGTTGGATAATACAGAGCGGTTGGAAAGGTCAACACGGAGACTGGAGGCTGGATATCAACTGACCGTTGAAACTGGTAAGGATTTTGAGAGAGAGCAAATTATCTACCTTATGCGCAGTAGTGATCATAACACATGACATTTCTGGTACACTTCAGTGGTGAGGCATGTGGAAAGACATAAGCTATAAATTTGCATGATGATCAGCTTATTTGTGTTCCTCAAATATATTTACTGAAACAATATGTGAAGTTTATGGTGCAGAATAATATTTTAAAGCAGTGAAATATTTTACTTACTAATTGCAAGGCATTTATAGAAACAAAAAAATCAATTTGGAGTACCTCATTTCTTGTGGAAATACCATATTTATAATCTTAATTCTACTGTTGTACTTATTGGATGAAAACTTTGATTTCTCTACACACACTCTGATGAAGAAAAGACTGGTTAATGTAAAAGTAAATCGCTACGACTTGGAGCAGAAAGTGGAAGGTCAATTATTTTTGTATGACTGAGCAATTTATTCATTACTTTCCAGTTGAACATCTGAGAAATAATATAGTTTTGTGTGTGTCCTATTTATCTATAGCATACTTTCGAAAGGAAGCTAAGAAATTGTATGATTCAAGCTTGAGGTCATGTGGAACAATTCAGCAGCACCACACTCATAATCAGGCTTCAAATTCACTGTGGCAAAGGAGAGGTGTGAAGTCCCATGGAGAGAGCCAAAATGAAACTAATAAGAACATGACAGATGTATGATACCAAGAATAGTAAGGGAATAAAAAGTAAATAAGGGACAAAAAGGCAAGCAATATCAAAATATTGGGGCAGAATAAACACATAGATATGCAGAAAGTTGTGGGATGGAACCTGATCAAAAATGTAGCACAGCCAAAAGAAACTTTGTAAGAGAGATCTAAACAGAGAACCAAGAAACAAGTTATTGCCAACTCGGAGATCAAGTAAGACACCAGGAGAGTAATTGCAGTTCCAGCAGAAAATTGCCTAAATCTTTCGGGAATCATTCTGGATAAAAACAAACTACAGCTATTTGTTCAAGAGTTTGCTATGGTCAATTTAGTGAAAATGAATTAAGAGCAGACAGGGTGATTATTTTCACCCACTAAGTTAACATAAACAAAAGTGTGTAGAAGGAAATCTCTAGAGTTCTAATTGGCAACTATTTCTATTTTCCGTTTTGGCATTGTGTGGAATATTTTTGGTAACATCAATAAGTACCCAAATATATTGCTGAAATATGGAGACCAGCATGATAATGTGATTAATTCTTAAACTGTGTCACATGAGTCAATCTCTGCAGTAGGCATTCTTCAATAGATGTCCGGAAGGTTAAAATCTGACAAAATTTCTGCTTCTGATTGTTATCCAACAGCTCTGTTGGAACCTTGCATTTGTTGACAACATTATGTTCATTGGAGATGTCCTTGTAGTGGAATGGCAGACTGACATTCATCAAAATGCTTTCATAATGGCCATTTGGGCATTTGACAAAGTATTGATGGATGGGGCATTTCTGGAGATGCCACTCGGCAAAGTAGACAAAGGAAAATATATTGGTAAGAAGAATAAAAACCACAAGAACTAACACCAACTTTTCTTGGTTAAATGTACCAAAAAATCAACAACAATCTTGATCAAAATCTCAATTAAGTAGAACAATTAACTTGTAACTATTTTATATTGTGGTCAGTAAATACTTGCATCTAGCAAGGCTATTTTTGCAGAAGATTTGTTTATCCATTTAACAGCTTCATGGTATAAAAGTAGATTTATCTTTTTCATTTTTGGAGCTTTGGGAAATTTCCTGAAGTTTGCATCTTTAGATAGCAGTTGTCAGTGGGTTCACTGCTTTTTTGCGTAGCATTGTTGTGTGACTGGCTGACAGAGTTTTACAAGCATTCATTATACTACCAGACCTTGGATAATAAGTGGTTAGTATTACTGAGAAATCAACTACCCTGTTGTAGAGAGATGTGACACTTCTGTAGAGGTTAATAGATGGCTGATAGTCCGATAAAAGGCTGCAATTGAATTGAGGGGTTTTGATCATGTCAGAACCCTGTAACTGAATTACAGCCATATATTTCTCTGCTCTTTATTTTGGGTAAAATATATAATATTTCTCACTGTTTAGGGCAGAATACAACATTTGCTGTTTAAACTAATGTTAGTTGCAAGCCTGTTTGTTGTTTTTAAACTTTTTTTTCCAACACCCTCTGAGGATTGAAATTCACACATACCATAAATGGCATCAGAAAAAAGCTTGAAGGCAATCTGTATCAAAGATTTGTGTTATTGAACTTATTTGGTGTTCGGAAAGCAGGTAGTATAAGTTTTGGACAACAGAGAGTTTTCTGCTCTTGAGCAGAGATTAATTTTCCCATTGGAATCTGTTGTGTGATGAAGTGTAATTAATTTGTAATCTGTAATTAATTGGAAGGCTCTCTGGAAAGGTAGGATGAAATTCCTGTACCTGCAGCTTCAGCATCTAAAAGCATTGCAAAACATGAGGTGCAGTTACATTTGGGAATGATCAAGAGTGGATTATAAAAGGACTGGACAAGCTAGATGCAGGAAAAATGTTCCCAATGTTGGGCGAGTCCAGAACCAGGGGCCACAGTCTTAGAATAAAGGGGAGGCCATTTAAAACTGAGGTGAGAAGGAACTTTTTCACCCAGAGTTGTGAATTTGTGGAATTCTCTGCCCCAGAGGGCAGTGGAAGCCAAATCACTGGATGTATTTAAGAGAGAGTTAGATGATCATCTGGCAGAGATTTGTAATGTTTATACAAGTGTTGCAGATGATCTCAACTCTTATGAAGTTAGAATGAAGTTGATAAACTGAGGTGTGCATTGAAATTGTAGTGAAGATTTAAGAAGACGTGGATAACAGTTGCAGTAGCAAATGAGACATGGGTAGAATCAGGAAATGTTATGAAATCACATTTTTCAAATGATGATGTACATATTTAGCCAGAAGATCAATTCAGAGTCACATTTGATTACAAGTTTGCAAATGGTACACTTTAATGAAATGGTGGCCGAGGAGATGTGTAGAAGAGAAGATGAAGAGGTTGGTGGCAGGTTAAAGGGAATTGTTTCTGTCTTTCCAATATTCAGTTGGTGGAACTTTCCACCCAGTCATTCATGAATGTCAAACAACAACTTACTGGAGGAATTCAGCGGGCCAGGCTGTATTTGGAGGGAAACGGACAGAAAACCTTTTGAGTCAAAACCCTTCGTCAGACATGATATTTTAAAAAATGTATGAGGAGTCAAAACTCTCAATATGATCTGTCCATTTCTCCCCTCAGATGCCACCTGATCTGCTGAATTCATCCAGCAGTCTGTTTTAGTTCAGGATTTCAGCAGCTGCAGTCTTTTACGTCTTTTGTCATAGATATCAATCACAAATAACATAAATGTTTGATAATTCATGGCCAGTCAGGGTGGTCAAGAGAGGTGTTGGAGAAGTAGTTATTGTAGTCAGTGTCTGTGGAAATTGCTCTGTGTTTGGATGATGCTGCCAAAGAGCATAAGTAGGAGGGACCAAAGGATGGACACATATGGGGATACCAAAGCCTGTCCGAGACAGTGTACGTGAAAGGAATAAAATTCATAATCTCTAAAGCAAAATTGTAGCATCGTATTAATAAGAATTATAAGGCATTTTTAAAATTGAGCATTTAACCAGTCTTGATCTAATCACATCTGTGCATGAATTGAACATAAATAGCAGCCTTTGAAATAGACTACTGCATACCATCACAAATGCTTTCCTCTTTTTGTGTGATCTTAATTTTTACAAGTACTAAATGTTACTTTTTAAGAACCTAAATAATCATTCAGAATAGCTCAGCAATTGTAGGATATTGCATTAGCAGAACTCCATTTCAATGTTTACAATTTTTTTGTAGTTTTGAATGCTAAAATGACAACTTATTTGCAGACAATGGCACAATTGAAATACATTTTGGTTATGCAATATATTTGGTTTGTGCGTTCCATATTTTTATTTTGAAGAGATATTTTAAAGAAATGATAAATCTGGTATAAAGTGACCAGACTCTGCTGAATCCAAGGAGATATACTCCAAGGATCTGCTCCATTTGTGTAATGTCATCAGAACCTCAGGCTATAGTTTGTATTTCTACGCATGTACTCAATACTGGTGTGAGATGTCATTGCAAGTAACTGAAAATAGTACTGATGGAATAAATGTTCGTATGTGAGCCTGGACAATTTAAGTGGCGCATTATGTTAATATATATTAGGAATTCAACATGATCTAATCAGAAGAAATATTTTACGATAGGAAATCAAATCCTCTCAAAAACAAATGGAAAGATTTTTACATTTAAGCCATGTTGCTGCTGTGTTTTACTATTTCTGGAAGCATTCAGCAGCAAATGGCTTCTGGTACCATTAGGCTGGCCCTAGAGGCTTTTGCTCCTGTAAGTTCATTGAGCTTGGGTACAAGACCAACACTGCAGGCCATCAGCTTTATTAATGTGCAGATAAGCTGATTAGGCTATGTCAATCAAAGGTGCCAATATCTGAATTGAGAGGCTTTTTTTTCTTCTGAAGCATTGAAGTTGCCAACAAAGTGATAGATGTATGGTACACAGAGCTCAACTTGTCAGCAAGCGAGACATAAGATCCTATGATGATGCACTGACTATATTAAAGAGTACATCAATTTGTTTAGCCTGTTTTGATTTTTTTTGTGCCATTAGGCGTAAAAAAATCATGGTTACAGCTTCACTGGAAAGCGGAGGGTCTTGGAAAAAAATAATCAGTTCTCTTTGAAGCCTATTGGAGACTTTGAGATCTTGCTGTGCCAGCGATGGGTATTCAAGTACTCCTGTAACCATCACACTCTGATCTCTCCCCAGCCTCTGGTAACTTCACTATTGATGTTTTAGTCCACAGAAGCAACACTGGAGAATCTGATCTGGTTGTTCTTGCAATTGTCTTGAGTAGCCAAAATTAACAATAAGCACCACCTAATGATTCTAATCTAGATTAAAAATAACATGCATTTGGTGTTGCAAAATTAACCTAATTTTCACTTGCCTTTTAATGCAAGACATTCAAAAGTGTTTAGCAACTTTCTTGAAAAAGTTATTAATGTTTACTTCAGTATTCTTGAATTAATTCTTGAATGTAAAGCAACTTTAATTATGTTATTGTTATGAATACCCTGTAGAATGAATAACGATGCCAATATACACTTAGTCTCCTTGAATAGCATATATTGTGTATTTTGGCTTACTCGCAGTTTCCCAATTATTAGCAAAGAAGCTAGAATACTTGAAGAAAGTGCTGTATCTTGTTAGCTACTTAACCATCTCCATTATTTTGCAATATCAGCATTGAGTGAACTAATCTTGCATTTGGTATTGTGTGGGATAAGGAATATTTCATATCATTTTGTGAAATATACATACTGAATAAAATAATTTAATCATAGCCAAATAAACTTAAAATACAATATTATAATATCCAGGTTAGTAGCAATAGAAGTCAAATAATTCCATATTAGTGAAGATGAATATAATATTCTGGATATTTTTCCATTAATTAAATAGTTTGACGGCAGCAAAGAATTTTTTTATTTGCTTTTCTGGTATCTTCACCTTTTTTCTCCCTAAGGCTCTCTCCAGTTTATCTCGCTATCCTGTCTGAAAAATGTGAATGTAATAATAATTTTTTCCCTAATCGAGCCTTGTCAGGGAAGTGTCTTATCGTTAAAAGGAAAATGACACCGATGATATCGTAAACAGAGCTAGTGTCACAGCGTTCCAATCACAGCAATTCAGGCTCGGTATCTAGTGCTGCCACAAACACCTAGCAGCGTTTTCATCGAAACATCAAAAACATAGCAGTCATTAAAATTGCACCCGCGTAGAATTGCAGGGATCAGCCGCACTAGCGCAAAATAGGATGTGGGAGACGAGCTTCTAAATGTGCTAATTCCAATACCACGTGCTTATGGCTTATTTTAATCAGTAGAAACTTGCACATTGTAATAAATCAGCATTATTTGTTGTGACACCAAAGGACACAGTTGGTTCAAGGATTTAGTGGGTCGCTGGCAATCGTATACGGTGTGATAGCAAAGTATTTTACGCTTGAACTACGGTAGCTAAGGCCCAAACCCCAATTTATCCCCCAAACAAAGCACACAGTATACACAATGGCCAGCTCAACATGCAATGATCTTCACCATGATATGGCCAACAGAAGCCTAAAAAAGAACAGGGCTTTAAGATAATTCAATGGTTTGTTTTTAGTTTTCTTTGAAAAACTCCTCAAAAAGAAGAGTGTATTGGTAATTTGAGAAAACAGATGTCACCAAGCCTTGTGACAGCTGAGCATCATTTTTCCTCACAGAAAATATTATACTTTGTTTTAAAGAAACATTTATTTCTTAATATTTTAGTTTAACACAGTTTTAAGTAGTTTTGGAGAGAAATTATCAATAATGTTTGAAAAGATCACTAATTGGCTTCAGGGATTGTGTTTCAAACATGCAGCACTTTTAATACAATGTTTGCATTTTTTAATTAATGATTTGATTAAAGAGTAATGCTGTTCCAACAATGTAATTGATATGAGAAAAAAATGAATATATATATATACACCGCACACACATACATAGACACACATATGTGTATGTGTGTGTTTATATATGTATTTATAAAATGAAGACAGATAAAATAAGAACTAACATTTCTTACACGTTTCCCATTTACTAATTGTCATTTAAATTTTGTTTTGCTCATTTTTGACGTATAATGAGAATAGTTTAAATCCTAATAATTGTAGAGAAAAATATATTTCCAAAAAACATTAAATTTTTCAACAAAAAAAACAAAATTAAGAGCACGTGCTTATTTTAAGTACTCAATGACATTTATTCTTACATCCTTCTGGTTTATTTCCAAATGGAGCTAGTGAATGATGAAATCATGTAAACCAATGCTACAAAATGAGATTAAACACAAACTTTTAAACTGCCAGGCACAAGTTTTATGTTAACCTACAAAACAGATATTAATTTAATTTTAAAGCAATACCTTTTTGATTAATATAAACATGCCATCTCAATGAACTCTTTTAACAATCTGCTCAATGAGTAATTTTATTAAATAAATTAACTGTTGTCTGAAAACCTTTGGATCCAATGGTTTGCCTATGTTGTTTGAACTATTATGATAGGTTGGCTGAATGACTACCCACGACCAACCCTATCTCTGCAACATTCATGGTGGATTATTTAGCTCAGCACTGATCTAGCAGAATTCTGTAAATATAAAGTTTGTTCTGATTTTACAATTTATATTTCACTTTTTCCTTTTAAAGGATAAATGTTTACAATCTATTTTAAAAATTAAATACATTGTAATGTATCCTTGTGACAAAATAACCAGCAACGCCTGGTTTCGTATTTGATCTATTAACTGTGGTGGAGATTTCATTTAAATGCAGGATTGATCTCTGAGAACTGAGTTTTTGCAGATGTTTTGCACTTCTGCACCTTATTATAGAATCAAATTCTTGATGTAAAGTGAAAAGAATTAATGCTCATCTTTGCCGACAAATACATTAATTTTCAGAAAACACTTAAACTTCAATTGGTTTATAGTAAATAGGAAGCAATACTGTTTAAATCTAATATATTTGATTGACTTCAGAAATAAGACCCAATCTAGAACTTTCAGGAATATGTGGTTATTTCTAAGGATTACAATATTTAACGAATGATCTGATATTCGGGTTTATTTTGCGTTATTTTTTAAATAGCCAATATTACCAAAAATAGCTGCTGCACATTTTTACTTTTAACAATTATGCAAATCAATCAGCTGCCTTGGTGTCTTTTGTTTGGAAGTTGTATAAATGCATTGAAGTAATTCCATTTGCTTAGGGTTACACTTAGGAAAACAACAGATGTGTTGACCATTCTGTGACACTCCAAGTATAGTTTAAATTTTGTTTAATATGATCTGCAAAAGGAAATGGAAAACAAAGAGCAGAAGTGGAAACTCAGGAAGTTGCTTTTGTTGAACTTTGAAGAGTTGACAGATTTGTTAAGAGGTAAAGTTCCAATGAAGGCATTGGCATTTATAAATTATGGATGTAAAAGTTTTCTTCAACTCAATGAAAAATTGGTTGATTAAAGATTTATTAGGTGGATAAATAATCAAAATTATTGGGTAAATTACAGGAACAAAAAGTATTCAGAATTCATGATGAATATTCTTTGGATTAGAATTCTAATGAATAGATGGTTTGTCAGAGTTTGAATTTAAAATGACATAGTTAGGGTAACACAGATAGGCTGTGCTCTTGAGCTGTTTGTAAATTTCTCTGGCATCATTTTTGCTTGACTAGTGTATAATTCAGCAATGTTATGTTAATTCAGTAGTAATCTAGTCAATAATTTGAAACCATAATCAGAAGAAATCTGGAGAGCTACTGTTAGTACCTTAGTTGTGTTCTAAGATGACAAATATTTTTTATCAACTGTACATTGACTGATTTGTATTCAAAAACATGGGAAGAAAAGTTTAAAAGTTCATCTTGCACAATCTTGATGTAATAGCATGTAAATATTTTTCAGCTGAGAATTTAGATCTCCTTAAGATTCAAAAGTGTGGGTTTAAATCGATTTTTTTTAAAGAATGATTTTGACTGAAGGACAGGGAACTGATTTTCGTTTCACTTCACATTCTGGCAAATATATTAAATGCCACGTCAGCTCATTAAAAATCACAGTTAAATGGTTGTCTGTTTGTTGGTTTGTTTAGCATTTGCCTGTTATTCTAAAAACAAACCTCTGGGGTGTTTTCAAAAAGAATAAAAAAATAATTCTAAGTATTGTCAGAAAATATAATTCTATTAAAATGGTGATCACCAGCCTATTAAGTCCTTATACCAAATGAACGAGATACTGTTTTAATATGTTTTTGTCAACAGGAGGATTCATTATTTATTATAAGCTATTAACAAAACTAATAATTCATTGAAAAAAAACAATGGATGAAGCAAATATAATTAAAAACAGTATTTTAGGTCATATAGTTAGTTGTTTATCCATTGAAAGGAAATAGAATGTAAATCTTATTTTGTCTTGGACATTTCGGCTTTCTTCATACCTACACTTCTTCATCTTTAAACATGCAAGAAAACAGAACTATATTTTCTTCGGAGTCATCATTGAATGATGAATATTAATAATTTTCTTAATATTAAATGCGATAACAGGCCAAAATAAAAACGTTTGTATGGCATGAAGGACGTTTTTGTGGGATTGCTCCCATACATTCATGTTCATTCATGTATATGCATGTGCGCACGTATTTATAACTACAATAATCATAAGAGACGTAAAATTTATATGATGTACAACTTTTAGGATTCCATTTTTTTCTGTAATATATTCCAATGAAATCAGATCTTGAAGCAAAGTGAGCTGAAAAATCCAAAAGTAGAATATCAATTAACTGCCATGACACCGTAATTGTAATATGTTAAATGCAAATATGCAGAAGATGTAGAACTGCGGTCCTTGAGCAATTTTCCATCTTTTATCATGGAATTTCTCAGTGTTGTTTTCCTATTACTATATTTGAGTTTCATCTGATTAATTCAAAGATATAACCTAAACTGATAAGCTCTATTCACTGCATTTTTATATCTTTTAATACCTACACATAGGAAATGAAGTAAAAAAATATTTTTTGACTAAAAATGTGCCACAGTTTCATAAAATAAATTATGAGCTATTTTATATTAGAAATAAGTGCAACTGATGTTCATGTTTCCATCTCTTGCTATTGATATGAAGTGCTTTGTAATGTATGTTATTATCCTGCACTGTAAACCATTTTTATGGTAAATGTTATAGTAAATGCTCTTCAATCTTAACAAGCTACAAGTCAAAGCTTTCAGTTCACTATATTTAGTAACAATATAAATGGTTTACTGTTCACACATTGATTATGTGGGCAGGAAAAAGGCATTATTAGGACCACAGAGGGCTTGAAAAGATTATTATAATTTGGCAGTTCTGTTAATGGCACCTGTTAGAGGTGTGACAAAAACGACAATGACAGACTGTGTAATTCAATAATTACTATCTTTGTGTGATGTCAGAAGGTCATTTTCTATATGCTTACAAAGAAACCAGTGTTAGAATAGTGCAGACTTTGTCTAGTTAACAGGGAATATGCAGTGGTCAATGCAGTCTTTCAAGAGGAAGAATTGAATGTTGGGCAGAAACTTGGGTGGGTCAAAACAGATAAATAACCCAAAAGCTATCTTTGGAATAGTGTATACTAAGAACACTGTAGTCACTATTAACTATGATTTTTTTTGTTGCTGTGTTCTTTAGTACATTTCATATTTCTTCATGATTATGCATTGGAAACAAACAAATAACAAATCATATTTTCATTGAGTTTTTGATTTCAATGTATTTTGTGCTATTTTTTTTAGAGTATCTTCGCCATATTTCGGTCTTGCCCATAATTGTTGCATTTTGTTTAGCTTTACAAAATTGGTTGAAGAGACAAATGTGTTTTTTTTAAAGAAAATTGTCATGGGATTTTGTTTGCAAACAATTTTGCAATACCCCCAGTTTACGTTGATATGAAACTAGTACTTTTTAACATTTGCTCAGTGTAGTA
This sequence comes from Rhinoraja longicauda, assembly GCF_053455715.1. Lineage (NCBI taxonomy): Eukaryota > Metazoa > Chordata > Chondrichthyes > Rajiformes > Arhynchobatidae > Rhinoraja > Rhinoraja longicauda. The sequence continues at coordinate 29,186,085 of NC_135968.1, read as the reverse complement.
TATAACCTCAAGTCTAAAACTATTAATTATCAGCTTATTCATTTTGATTAACAGGGGCTGCATTTGCAGTATTTAATATGACACCATTGTATGCAAAACAAAATAAAAGCAGACAGTAAATGTTCAGTTTTCTAACATTATTCTGAATGCTACTCTGCACTGTATTAATAAGTTGTTGATCTGAATTTTAAAAATATAATATAACCTTCATCCCACAGTTGCCTTAGCTATTTAGCAGTGTATAATGTTGAATGTAAGCATTTTTCAGTAAATTATATGACTTGAGCTAAATAGATTTCTGAAAGAATGCATTCACAATATATATTTACATTACTGTTTGCCTTTTATTTTAGAATAACCTTCTTGCAACCAATTACATTTTATTACCATCACACTCTACAACTGTAGACAATTAAACCACTACCAGCCACAATTACAAAGAGCAGTGGAATAGGCATTTGCAAATTCAACTTGTTCTTCCATGCAAAGTTATATCTTTATCAGTTAAAATTGTTTCCTCCAAACCATTTTCTGTCTTTGGGACCTACAGTGCATAAGATGTCACATTTCATATTTTCCATACGTCTTAAAATTATATAGTGGGATCAATATGATTCTTGAAACTCTGAATTAAGTATAAAGTAGACCCCATTTGTCAGAAAGTGTTCAAATAGACTTTCTTGCAGTCTGTTTCAATGAGGTGCAACAATTTTCGTAATTATGTTGAATAAATATGAATGGCATTTCATAATAGATTATAATTATTAAGATCATATTTCACAGCCATATTATACACAAAGATATCAAGGTAAATGTTGCAACATATAATTTATAAAAAGGTATTTTATATATATATCAGCATTGTAGATGTAAATATGAAGCATATGTAGAGCTAACATTAATCGCCATTATTCAGACAATTCAGAATGAGCAACATTTAGATCTGTAGTCATTTTTATGGCTGGGGCTTTTCATCTCTAACTTTGAACTGTTTTATGTTTCAAGTCAGATCTAATACAGATGCAAAGTTACTAAAGCAAATTTTCTGTATTTCCCTTAAATTTGACAATGGCCTTGTAGATGGTTACTTTTTGTTTTGAGAAGCAAAAATATATACACATGAAGACTTCTGCAGTGGCAAAACTCAAAACAGACTTGCTAATTTCTGAAAAGGCAGAATCCCAAGTGAAATGCAGAAACTTTAAAAAAAACTGTGACTCTATAGAGACTCGAAAGAATGTACTTCTCATATGTTCCTCAGTGCTATATGAGGAATGAGAGCTTTTCCTCTACACAGGAGACTGTGTGTTTTCAGCAGAATATAAAGTAATGCTGAAATCGAGAGATTTAAAAAAACTGCATGCATTTTGAGATTCCCAAAAAGGAATCAGTGGAAGAATGTGTAACAGATAATGACATAGGTAGCGCCTAAATTAAACATTCATGTATTTTTGTGTGGCAGTTTACTAAAATATTTATATTGGTCTATATTTTCATCTTTTTTGATTATTGGTTGCATAACATGCACCTCATTTATTTATTCCTATGAGTTTAGTAAAGTAAAAGCTTGTTTTTTAAATATAATTCAGTATTCTAATTGACCTTTCTTCCAAAATCTTTTTTTTCCCTATTTGTCATTTAACATGTTGTATGGGCACTCCAATAGCTGCAATATCTGCAAAAATGTTACTTTATTTCAGGATAAATTCAGACTTGTTGATCTATAAGATTCTGCAATACGTTGAATATGCATGCATCTTTTGTAAAAAATAAATTGCCAAATGAACATTGTACCAAAATATATATATTTTAATTTGGCAGCATGAAGTGTTTCGCAGGCACTTGAAATGTTTGTGTCTGGTTTTGTGCTAGAACAAAGAATTCAGACAACTGTATTGCATCTTTTTCTCAATTGAATTTTACTTTATATTTTCTTCAGAGAATTTCCCACAGGAATCTTAAAAGAATCTTATTTAATTGCTTGAAAGTTTCATGGAGAATCATTAAAATAATTACTTTATGGATGTTAGTGTTTCTAAGAAACGCTTCTGATTTAAAGCCCAAATTGGCTGTCAGAAGGTTGGGAATCTTTCCATTCCAATGATTTCAGGGACGAGCGACTGTTGATTTGTAATGCTGGTGTTGTTTTGTTGGTAACAGAAGATATCGAGAGGAAAGCTACTAGAGGTGTTTAAAACCATGAAGAATTCAGACTGAATAGATTAAATTGTGTACCCATTGATAGAAGGGTTAAGAACTGGAGTTCTTAGAATGGAAGTAAATTGGTAAAATCAATCAAAAGTGACATGATGGCCAACTCTTATTACAGAGCATTAGTTAGAATATGGAATGCGCTGCCAAGGAACTAGTGGAAGCAAACATGGTTGTGGCATTCAAAAGAGAAATGGATATTAAAATAAATAAAATTAACAGAATTATTGAGAGAGAGTGGGAGTGTGGAACTAGCTTGATTGCCCAAGCTAGAGTTAGAATGGTCTAAATAATCTCTTCCATCCATTCACCTTTCTAATTCTGTTGTACATCTGTGTTATTTGTGGAAATAATGGCTTGATTACGAATGTGGCGACTTAGCACAAAACTATCTACCACATGTCCTTCAGTTGTTAAGTAGTTCTATTACACACCACAAATGTATATTGAAATTGTTACAAATAAAAAGCTGGTATTTCAGTTTCACAAAATACAATTTCAGACAATTTAGTAATAAAGCTCGACTAAGTGGACCCATTGGGCCCAAATCTCTCTGGCATTGGTGCAGCACCCTCTCCTGCCCCCTCCCCCCCTCCATCCCCTCTCCCTCCCTCCCTCCTCCCCTCCCCTCCCTCAACTCCCCATACCCCCTCCCTCAACTCCCCCTCCCTCAACTCCCCCTCCCTCAACTCCCCCTCCCTTCCCCCTCCCTTCCCCCTCCCTCCTCTCCCCCCCTCCCCTCCTCTCCCCCTCTCCTCCCCTTTCCTCCCCTCTCCTACTCTCGTCCCCTCTCTCTCCCCTCTCCCTCCCCTCTCCCCCTCCCCTCTCCCCCTCCCCCTCTCCCTCCCCTTCCCCATCCCCACTCCACCCCCCCCCTTATCCTCCCCCTCCCTCCCCCCTCACTCCCTAGGAGATAGATTTAAACTTTAAAATGTGAATAACAAAAAATATAACACCGATTTCAATGAAACTTCGTCCATTAGCGATTGATCATTTAAGTGAAAAGTCTGGTAAATTGGACAATCAGGCAATTTAATTGGGATATAAGCAAGACTTGCAAAAGGGTGCAGCCCAGTGAGGGAAGTGCCCAGTGAGAAAAGTGCGAGTCTTTGGCTGAGTGCCCAGTGAGAAAAGTGCGAGTCTTTGGCTGCGAGTCTTCGGCGAGGAGGCTGAGGTGAGGAGGTTACAATTGTTTAAGCCTGAACTGTTTAGACACAAAATAATGGCGGAAAAGTTAGTGCAGTGTGTTTCCTGCAGGATGTGGGAAGATAGGGACGTCGCTGGAGCTTCTGGGAGCTACACCTGCAAGAACTGTGTCCAGGTGCAGCTCCTGAATGGACATGTGGTGGAGTTGGAGAGGCAGTTGGATGACCTCAGGGCCATCCGGGAATGCGAGAGTTTCCTCGACAGGACCTATTGTGAGGCTGTCACGCCAAGGGTCCAGGTCGAGCGAAGGTGGGAGACCTTTTCAGGGGGGAGTGGACGTGGCCTACAGGAGACCCCAGTGGCTGTGCCTATTGCAAATAGGTATACCCTCTTGGGAACTGTCGGGGCAGAAGACGTTTCCAGTCCGAGTGGCGGACCTGATGGCAAGGATACTCGACAGGGGAGACCGAAGTCAGGAAGAGCCGTAGTGGTGGGTGACTCCATCGTCCGAGGGACGGACAGAGGATTCTGTGGCAGCAGGAGGGACTTGAGGATGGTCTGTTGCCTCCCTGGTGCCAGGGTTCAGCACATCATGGACCGGCTTCAGAACATCCTAGTGAGGGAAGGCGATCAACCTGAAGTCGTTGTGCACGTGGGCACGAATGACGTCGGGCGGAAGAGGAAGGAGGTGCTACAGCGGGAGTTTAGAGAATTAGGAAAAAGACTGAGAAGTAGGACGTCGAAGGTGGTTATCTCGGACTGCTACCGGTACCTCGTGCTGGTGAGGCCAGGAACAGAGAGATAGAGGGTATGAATTTATGGCTGAGGGGCTGGTGCAGAGAGCAGGGATTTAGATTTCTGGACCACTGGGATCTCTTCTGGGCTAGGGGTGACTTGTACAAAAGGGACGGGTTACATCTTAACAGCAGGGGGACAAACATTCTGGCAGGCAGATTTGCTAGTGCGACACCTGTGGCTTTAAACTAAGTAGTGGGGGGGAGGGGTTAACAAATTGGGAATATGAAGATGAGGTTAAAGGGGATACAGGAGATATTGCAGAAGACTCTCGGAAGAATGGGAACAGAAGTTCTAGAGGGGAAAAGAGATTAAGGGCAGGGCCATGTGTGACTGATGTGAGAGGGGAGGTAAATACAGAAGTTAAAGTGTTGTACTTAAATGCGCGTAGTATAAAAAATAAAGTGGATGAGCTTGAGGCTCAGTTAGTCATGGGCAAGTATGATGTTGTAGGGATCACTGAGACATGGCTACAAGAGGACCAGGGCTGGGAACTGAATATTCAGGGGTACACAACGTATAGAAAATACAGACAGGTGGGCAGAGGGGGTGGGGTTGCTCTGCTGGTAAGGAATGATGTTCATTCCCTTGCAAGGGGTGACATAGAATCAGGAGATGTTGAATCAGTCTGGATAGAAATGAGGAATTGTAAGGGTAAAAAGACCCTAATGGGAGTTATCTATAGGCCCCCAAACAGTAGCCTCGACATAGGGTGCAAGTTGAATCAGGAGATAAAATTGGCGTGTCACAAATGTAATGCTACGGTGGTTATGGGAGATTTCAACATGCAGGTAAACTGGGAAAATCAGGTTGGAAATGGACCTCAGGAAAGAGAGTTTGTAGAGTGCCTTCGAGATGGATTCTTAGAACAGCTTGTACTGGAGCCTACCAGGGAGAAGGCAATTCTGGATTTAGTGTTGTGTAATGATCCTGATCTGATAAGGGGACTCAAGGTAAAAGAGCCATTAGGATGCAGTGATCACAACATGATAAGTTTTACTCTGCAAATGGAAAGGCAGAAGGGAAAATCGGAAGTGTCAGTATTACAGTATAGCAAAGGGGATTACAGAGGCATGAGGCAGGAGCTGGCCAAAATTGACTGGAAGGAGGCCCTAGCAGGGAAGACGGTAGAACAGCAATGGCAGGTATTCCTGGGAATAATGCAGAGGTTGCAGGATCAATTTATCCCAAAGAGGCGGAAAGACTCTAAGGGGAGTAAGAGACACCTGTGGCTGACAAGGGAAGTCAAGGACAGCATAAAAATTAAGGAGAGGAAGTATAACATAGCAAAGAAGTGTGGGAAGACAGAGGATTGGGACTCTTTTAAAGAGCAACAAAAGTTAACTAAAAAGGCAATACGGGGAGAAAAGATGAGGTACGAGGGTAAACTAGCCAATAATGTAAAGGAGGATAGCAAAAGTTTTTTTAGGTACGTGAAGAGGAAAAAAATAGTCAAGGCAAATGTGGGTCCCTTGAAGACAGAAGCAGGGGAATTTATTATGGGGAACAAAGAAATGGCAGACGAGTTAAACCGTTACTTTGGATCTGTCTTCACTGAGGAAGATACACACAATCTCCCAAATGTTCTAGGGGCCGGAGAACCTAGGGTGATGGTGGAACTGAAGGAAATCCACATTAGGCAGGAAATGGTTTTGGGTAGACTGATGGGACTGAAGGCTGATAAATCCCCAGGGCCTGATGGTCTGCATCCCAGGGTACTTAAGGAGGTGGCTCTAGAAATAGTGGAAGCATTGGAGATCATTTTTCACTGTTCTATAGATTCAGGATCAGTTCCTGTGGATTGGAGGATAGCAAATGTTATCCCACTTTTTAAGAAAGGAGGGAGAGAGAAAATGGGTAATTATAGACCAGTTATTCTGACATCAGTGGTGGGGAAGATGCTGGAGTCAATTATAAAAGACGAAATTGCTGAGCATTTGGATAGCAGTAACAGGATCGTTCCGAGTCAGCATGGATTTACGAAGGGGAAATCATGCTTGACAAATCTACTGGAATTTTTTGAGGATGTAACTAGGAAAATTGACAGGGGAGAGTCAGTGGATGTGGTGTACCTCGACTTTCAGAAAGCCTTCGACAAGGTCCCACATAGGAGATTAGTGGGCAAAATTAGAGCACATGGTATTGGGGGTAGGGTACTGACATGGATAGAAAATTGGTTGACAGACAGAAAGCAAAGAGTGGGGATAAATGGGTCCCTTTCGGAATGGCAGGCAGTGACCAGTGGGGTACCGCAAGGTTCGGTGCTGGGACCCCAGCTATTTACGATATACATTAATGACTTAGATGAAGGGATTAAAAGTACCATTAGCAAATTTGCAGATGTTACTAAGCTGGGGGGTAGTGTGAATTGTGAGGAAGATGCAATAAGGCTGCAGGGTGACTTGGACAGGTTGTGTGAATGGGCGGATTCAAGATTCAAGATTCAAGATTCAAGATATCTTTATTTGTCATCCAAAAAACAAGTTTTTTGGACGAAATTTCGTCACCCACAGTCCAACAATAAGAGCAATAAAATAAGCAAATTACACAACCCCAACCAACACAAAACCCCCCAAAAAGAAACATCCATCACAGTGAGTCTCCTCCAGTCCCCTCCTCACTGTGATAGAAGGCCAGAATGTCTTTTTTCTCTTCCCCTGCCGTCTTCTCCTGCGGTCAGGCTGTTGTCGTTGCCATGTTCCAGGCTGCGCCGGACGGTGAAATGTCCGCAACGGGCCGACCCAAGCCCCGCTGTAAGTCGGGGCGGTCGGGGCTCCCGACATTGAAGCCCCCGCCGAGCAGAGAAAATTCCGTGGCCTATTTCAGGCCGCGCCGGACGGTGAAATGTCCGCGGTGGGCCGACCCAAGCCCCGCGATCCGCTGCCGCTGCCGGAGCTCCCGATGTCGGCATCCACGCGGCCCGAGCCTAAGGCGAGTCGCAGCCGCTCCCGCAGCCTCCGAGAACGGCCGGCTCCGCTGATGGTGAGTCTGGTCCGCGAGCTCTGCGAACCAGAGCCCTGGAGGCCGCCAGCTCCAGGAGTTGGGCCGATGGTAGGCCGCAACAGGAACGGAGACACGGCCCAGAACACAAAGGTCGGGTCTCCGTTCGGAAGGGACACATATTACAATTTTACAGTTCCCCCCCTCCCCCCCACATACACACATAGTACACAAACACAAAAACACCACATCACAACTACAATTAAGACAACAAAAACACAAAGACAAATGGACTGCAGGTAAGCCACAGCTGCTAGGGCAGCGCCGCCATCTTCAGGGATACATGGCAGATGCAGTTTAATGTAGATAAGTGTGAGGTTATTCACTTTGGAAGTAAGAATAGAAAGGCAGATTATTATCTGAATGGTGTCAAGTTAGGAAGAGGGGATGTTCAACGAGATCTGGGTGTCCTAGTGCATCAGTCACTGAAAGGCAGCATGCAGGTACAGCAGGCAGTTAAGAAAGCCAATGGAATGTTGGCCTTCGTAACAAGAGGAGTTGAGTATAGGAGCAAAGAGGTCCTTCGACAGTTGTACCGGGGCCTGGTGAGACCGCACCTGGAGTACTGTGTGCAGATTTGGTCTCCAAATTTGAGGAAGGATATTCTTGCTATTGAGGGCGTGCAGCGTAGGTTCACTAGGTTAATTCCCGGAATGGCGGGATTGTCGTATGTGGAAAGGCTGGAGCAATTAGGCTTGTATACACTGGAATTTAGAAGGATGAGGGGGGATCTTATTGAAACATATAAGATAATTAGGGGATTGGACACATTAGAGGCAGGAAACATGTTCCCAATGTTGGGGGAGTCCAGAACAAGGGGCCACAGTTTAAGAATAAGGGGTAGGCCATTTAGAACGGAGATGAGGAAGAACTTTTTCAGTCAGAAAGTGGTGAAGGTGTGGAATTCTCTGCCTGAGAAGGCAGTGGAGGCCAGTTCGTTGGATGCTTTCAAGAGAGAGCTGGATAGAGCTCTTAAGGATAGCGGAGTGAGGGGGTATGGGGAGAAGGCAGGAACGGGGTACTGATTGAGAGTGATCAGCCATGATCGCATTGAATGGCGGTGCTGGCTCGAAGGGCTGAATGGCCTACTCCTGCACCTATTGTCTATTGTAAAGGGACGATGGTGAGTAAGGTGGGCCTAAAATTGTCGCGCTATCGTGTACTGTTTTGGCTATAGTTCAGGAACAAACAAACAAACAAACGAGAGTTTTAGTATATTTATAATAATGCTGATGCATCAGCTGTATTTTAGCAATGGTAAGTTAGGGATGTGGAAAGATGACAGTATCATTTCCATTCATTTTGCTGTATCATAGCAATAGCGTCAGTCTTCTTCTTGTATATGGCGTGCACCGCCTAAAGTTGTAGGCCAAGGGTAGACATCCAGGCCAGGGCAGCATCAGTTGCTGGGTGGATGTCCTTGATGCCACCAGTGAAAAGCCTCAGTGAGCAGTCAAAGTGTATGGTGAGGATTTTGGATTTGTAATAAGAGCTAAGCTATTGTTATTCACAATACATCGACTTAACATCCGTGCATCTTGAGGGTGCTACATTGTCGCAGTAGTAAGTATTGCTGCTGCACAGATCCAGCGACCAGTATCTCTGTGGAGTTTGCATGTACTCCCTGTGACCAAGTGCATTTCCTTCGGGTGCTCTAATTTCCTTCCACATCTCAAATTTATGCTAGTAGGTTAAATGTTCACCGTAAATTTCCCCTTGTATAGTTGGGTGGCAGGAAAAGCAGGGAGAGTTGTGAGAGGATCGTTACATGGAAATAAGTGGGGGCATAACACTGAAGGGATTATTCTGAGAGTTAACATAGAATTAATGTCCTATGTTAGAACAAACTATGAAAAAAACGAGAAACATTCAGAGATTTATTTGGAAATCCTGAAGTTGCTGCCATTGTATCAGCCCTTCTACAATATCTGCTATTTTATGAACTTCTCCACTGGAACAGAAGAAAGCCTGTCTGAAGGGTCCCAAATTGAAATGTTGCCCGTCCATTCTCACCACAAATGTTGTCTGACCCGCTAAGTTTGTGTTTTACTGAAGAAAATCGGTTGAATTGTCAAGAATTCAAACCACCCATGCTTAATAGTATCTGGAAATAGTTATATAGAATATAAGTAGGTTTTTATGACAAAAAAAACCCCTAATTATAACTTAGGAAATTAATTGGGCCAAAAAGATTATTTACGCGGATTGTGACTCCCTCACATAAATATTTCAAAACGTAATGATTTAAAAGAAATTCTATTACTACATGAAATTTCAACCTTGCGTATCTTGTGTACGTTAATTTTGTGTATGTTCCATCTTTAATTAGCATTCTGTCAAATGTATAAGAAGTTTGTTAAACGCTTGTTTTTTTCTGCGCTGCTGTATTGTCTGTGACGATTCCTTATTGTGTTTAACTTGATTATATCATGACCATTGATAACTTTTAACTTGATTATATCAGTCTGAAGAAAGGTCTCGACCCGAAATGTCACCCATTCCTTCTCTCCTGAGATGCTGCCTGACCCGCTGAGTTACTCCAGCATTTTGTGTCTACCTTCGATTTGAACCAGCATCTGCAGTTATTTTCCTACATATCATGACCGTTGTTGTGTCATGGATGTCAGAGAAGGGAAGCAAAACCGTTGTGGCAAGCTTCAAGGTCAGCTACAGATACCATTCATTGCTGACTGCAAAATCCAGCATGTTCACGCTGTATGGTATTGCTGGTCTTAAATGTGTTGTTGTCAGTAAGCTTTTAATAAGGAATTAATTAGTTAATTTAGTTTTTTTTTGTTAAAACTTGCTTTTGGCTAGGATGAGTCAATTTGTTTATGAGTGTTTCTTTCATCACCAAAAGCACTTTGAAGGAAGATGCTGAGCTCAACCATATGAGGGAGCTAAATTAACATATACTGTTGAAATTATTTGATTGCTACAGTACATCTGATTAATAGCTGCATGTTAATTCTCCTTCTGCACCTCTGGGTTGGTAAATACTAGAGCTAACTTTTCAGACATTGAGAGCATTGACGTATCTGACACCATGCTTTCTTACATCATTTATAAATATTTAAGCATGAGTAAAACCATTAACATGTGATCAACCTTCAACTTTCTATCTGCTGTTTCATGGTTTAGGTTCATGAATTATGTTTTTGTGACAAATGGTAAGATATTCAGTAGTGCATTCATACCCTATGATTGTCATCAAATCCGTTGACCACAGACTATATGTTACAAAGTGTGGATTTCAAATGCTGCAAATAAATAAATGTGATTCTATAGTCATGTTTTAATCATGCAATAGATTCATTCTATCGTCTTCCACTTGGCAAGTTACTCAGTGCAAATGGAAATTACTTGTATATCTGTCTGTCAATGACTTTTTCTTGAAGTTTGTGGTACATCACTCACAAAACCCTATAACTATTACAAATGCAAAACACTGTGAATGTGGGAAATATGAGGTAAAAGCAGAAAAGGGTGAGAGTTTATTATTGCCACATGTACTGAGGTACAGTGAAAAACTTTGCTTGCTTGCTTGCCAACTGGTCAAAAGGTACATGATTACAATCAAGCCTTACCATCCACGGTGCACGGATGAAGGACACATTTAGTGCAGGATAAAGTCCGATTAAAGATAGTTCAAAGGTCTCCAATGAGGTAGATGGGAGGTTAAGACCGCACTCTAGCTGATGAGAGGACGGTTCAGTTGCCTGACAACAGCTGGGAAGAGACTGACCCTGAATCTGGAGGGATGTGTTTTCAAACTTCTGTACCTTTTTTCCTAATGGGATAGGAGAGAAGAGGGAATGACCGGGGTGAAACTGGTCCTTGATTATGCTGGTGGCCTTACAGAAACAGCGTGAAATGTAGATGGAGTCAATAGAAGGGTTGTTGGTTTGCGTGCCAGCCTGGGTTACGTCCACAACTCTGCACTTTTTTTGCGGTCCTGGATGGAGCTGTTTCCAAACCAGGCTGTGATGCATCCGATAAAATGCTTTCTACAGCGCATTGGTAGAAGTGGGTGAGGGGTGTTGGGGACATGCTGAGCCTCCTAATCATTTTAAGGAAGTAGAGGTGTTGTTATGCTTTCTTGGCTAGAGCTTCAATGTGGAGGGTCCAGGGCAAATTGCTGGTGATATTTATTCTCAGGAACATCAAGCTTTCGAACTCCTCTACCTCAGCATCATCAATATATTCCCAGGTGTGTGTACTGCTTCACTTCCTGGGGGTTAGGGAGCCTCAATAGAGGTTGTAATTGAGTTAAACCTTTAGGTCAATGAGCTTTTAGCAGAACTGGGAAAATTTAGAAGGGAACAGGTTTTAAGAATTAGATAAAGGGAGAAAGAAGAGGAAGTCAAGGATGGCTTGGGAGGTAAGGGAGATTAAAAGGGTGATAATGCCTAGTGAAATAGGGTGGTATAAGGACAAAGACTGCAGATGTTAGGAATCGGAAATAAAAACAAAATGCTGGGGATAATCATTTTGTCAAACTGCATCAGTGGAGAATTGATCCTCTGAGAAATATGATCTTGATTTTGGGAGGGGAAGTGTTGGGGTGGAAATGTGGAAACTGGTACAATTTAGGATCCAATCAACTGTGGTGCATCCGTACAGGGGGAAAATGGAAGACCTGTTAGATACACTGGTAAAAGATGGCACATCAGAACTGTTGCAACGTACTGGGAAATTGAGCAAGGGGAATAATTATAGGTAGTAGTGTAGCAAACAGTATCGCCAACGAGCTAAGGAGTCTCTGTTTCTGTTGTGATTGCTGGTATCTATCCCTTCCCCACCAATGGAAATAGAAAAATTGAAGAAAGGAGTTATCAATCAGCCAAATTGGTAACAAATGATTACATTTTATAGCTCAGGGCAAGAACATTTTATAGCTCAGGGTACCTGCAAAGTTACCATAAGTGTACTGGAAAAAGGGGTGATTGAGCGTACGAGAATTCAACTGAAACAAAAATGTTTAAATTTGTCACGAAGGGAAAGGCTTTGACCTATAGAAGGGAGTGAGTGGCTTTAAAGAAATTGTTCAATATGATGAAACTTGTATGTGGTTGTTAAAGGGAAAATCCATGAGTCCTTAAGCTGTACTGATGGTAAAAGGGATAAAGAGGGTTTGTGTATTGATAGTGACAATGGAATAAAATGAGCCAGGAAAGCAGTGCAGGTTTTGGAAAGATTGCAGGAAGTTAGCTGAAATAAAGGTTTTTCTTGCAAGACCTGACTGCTTGTAGATCTCAAGAAGAAGGAATGGGTTTTGTCTTTTGAGACACTGTTGTTGAAGTCTGTGGAGGGAAGATCACCAGAGGAAATGAAGTGTGACTGTGGGAAATCATTGCCTAAAGTTGGGTGGTGCCGAGGGAAGTATGAGACGATGACGTCAGAACTGCCATTGGCCTCTGCAGGATAGAGAGGTTTATTGACAAATAACCTTGTTTAGAGGTCTATTGCAAATAAAACCTTTAAGGGCATCAGCCAAAGATATTATCTGCATTTTTCTCTCTCCATGGATGCTGCTTGACCTGTTGTGCATTTCAATTAATTTGTGTTTATAATTTCATCACCTGCAACATATTGTTTTATTTTAATATTATTGTTGCACTTGTTCTGAGTGAATGAACTACAGCAAGTTCAGCATTTGACTTACAGTATGGAACAGCTTTCTTGAAGGGACATGACTAATTTGGTCTTGTGTCAGTGTCAATTGCTGCTTGCTTAGGTTTAGGCTGAAGTTTCCATAGATACATCAAAACATGTTTTGCCTGTAGCTTTATTGCTAAATGACAGGCACTGCTTGTTTTTGGTTAAACACTTCACTGAAACTTGTGAGAGCACTGAGCTGCATCATATTCACCTGCGGCTATTACTTCCATCGAGAACTGCCAGCAGCAATGTCCTTCTAGAGAGTCAGTTTGTCACTGAATTCTGGACTTGCACATTGAACACAGGTGTCAGAGCCACGCTGGAGGTTAGATGCTGGTGATTCTATCCTCCTGCTCTGCTTTTGGTTTCAACAGTGTCTGGGGCTGAATACAAAAATTCTGATCTGTGGGGCTGGATATACTGTACATCAGATTCCTCAACTTTTTGCCAGTCATGGGAAACAGTCAGGGGAAGCACGGGCCCATTCATTTTGATGGGGTCCTCACCTTGATTGGAAAGGTAAGTGATATGTTTATCTTTATTTGCATTGTTTTTGAATAATTTGCAGTAGAAACTGTCTAATAGACATCAGGGCATCTTAGACTGGGGGTCCTCAGGATGCAGTGCCTGGGGCTGGGTTGGCTGCTCTGCCTTGCAGAAGCATCATGGCAGCTGGGTCTTAAGCTTGACAGAAAACCCAGAGCAGCAAATCGGTAATTGTACTTGCAAGAATAGTGCTGGGGAGGGGAAGGCAGGGTCACGAATGTGGGCAGCAAACCAGATTGATTTAAACTGTACATAAAAGTGTGATTGTTAATGTCAACATTTGAGACAGATGCGTCTGATATCTTCCAGTCAATTAATTCTCAATTCCTCTTGGCTTGCACTGGGATGATCAGTACTCTTGTAGGTAATCTTATCGTCCAGGATGATACTCAATAAACTCAATTTGAGATCAATTTGACCAATAACACATTATTACTTTCAAAAAGAGCATCAGAGTGACCACAACATTGTTTTAAGGCCAAACACAAAACATGGATCAATTGCTAGGTCAAAGTCCTTCATAATGTAAATGCAGGAAAATAATGTTTTCGTAATGATTGTAAGTGGAGCTTGTGTTGGTCATGCTGGGTGTTTAATTGTAACCTCCAGGCTTATAATATGGGCTGTAGCTCTCACTGTACTGAACAACTTAACTGTAATACTTTAAAGCGGTAATTGACATTCTGTAGTAATTTATTTTTAACAAGTATATTTTTATTATCACCTATTGTGTTGAACTAAATTTGCATGAAGAAATTTGTCTTACGAGCAAATGTTAACCAGTCCCTAAACTGGCTGTCTATCATTGCAATGCAATTAGTAAAACTAGAAATTTATGGTAAATGCACTTACAATCAGGATTAGGCTGTTAAAAAAACTTGCTGCCTTTAACTGCAATGCTGTTAAATAGGCTCTGTAGCCTAATTATTGCAGAGTATTGTGATTGGCATAATGCATCGATTTCTTCCTCTTCATTATTGATCACTTACCCCTGGCCTGGGTGTCATGACCTCTTGAGGTGCTGCTAGATGATCCTATTCTGCACTCATCACTGTTCTGAATGCAAGCTTAGACGATGTGAAGTTGTGCAAAATTGGCAAATGATAAGAGGAACAATGGATCATTTTAAACCCAAGACTAATAGATCATAGTTAACCAGATATTAAAGAAGTTCATAAGTAGGTAGATTGGAGTGAGCAAGAGGAGTGTAAAAATCAAGGTCGACAGTGTCCTGTCGGCAGTTACCAAATAGATTGAAAGAAGGTGAGAGGCCACAGAAAGGGAGCAGATGGATAGGCATTTTGAAGATGGGAGAAAGGATGCACAACCTAAGGTAAAGATTCTTGACCAGTGGAAGAAGAGCTCAATATTATATTGGCCGTGGAATTTAATTATATAGAACATAGAATAGTACAGCACAAGACAGGACCTTTGGTCAACTATGACCTCGCCAAATGTGATGTCAAGTTAAACTAATCTCCTCTGATGCACATGATCCATATCCCTCTATTCCCTGTATATCAATATGGAGAGAAGAGGGGCACGGAAATGAGGCTTCTGCTGAGAATTTTTTAATTTGGGATCAGAGATGGAAAGAAGGGATGTTGAAAGCACAGTAGAGGATAGAACTATGGGGAGTGGTGGGGTGAGAGGAAAGTGCAGAAAGGGTGAGGTCAGGAGGGGCATTGTAATCCAAAAACTGTTGCAGTTTGCCATCTTTGACATATGAAAGGAAGGAAATAGTCGTTGCAGCACCAAATGCAGCTAAGAATAAAATGGAAAGGCAGACCATGACAGCTATCAGGTAGGGTGAGTTGGTGTCGTTGCAAAGAAGGGTAGATCTTAGGATTTGATAAGAACATTGCTTCACGAAACATTAGATAATTTGAATGTATCTGATCCTGTGAGCGTTTGAATTGTGAAGGATGGAATTTCAGTAGAAATCGATGAGAGGTGATTTGTAGCCGCACACATTTGGCAAAGCAAGAGACGAGCTGTGGAAGCGAGGCCTGGTCAAAAACCTTTGAAAGTTAGAGGGGAAAGCAAAACCAATTGAGTTGAAGAAAGTAAAAGGGACAAACAGAAAGAGAGCAGAGGGAAATTTTGAGGTTGGCATTCACGAAAGAGAAAGGAATGTGTATTCAATGCTATATGAAAATCAAAACAATGCTGGAAATTTGAAATAAATATGGAAACATACACTAGGGGCAATACCATTGAGCTATAATAAGTGCTTCATTGTTAATTTTATAATAAAGTAGTTACTTAAATGTATTGTGAACAATAATGGATGCATAGATGACTACTGTGTAATTCATTATTCCCTTTCTCCAAACAAACCTTTCATCAAAACTTTATGTTTTCAATTATTGAATTTGTTTCCAGTTGAGCTGTTTGTAAGATTCATCAAGGTTCTTTAAAGGAACACAATGAAGTTTTGACAATACACACAAATTTTATTCACTCGGTAGCAAAAATGATTAACATCACTAATTTCCAGAACTCTGATTTGCTGCTTCCAGAACCATTGCTGCCAGGTCATGAAAACTGATTGCTATTTAGAATACAGTGTGGAAACAGGCCCTTCAGCCCGCCGAGTCCACGCTGATTAGCGAACCCAGCACACTAACGCTATCCTACACACACTAGGGACAATGTACAATTTTACCAATCCAATTAGCCTACAAACCTGTATGTCTTTGGAGAGTGGGAGGAGACCGGAGATCCGGTTGCTGGCTCGAAGGGCTGAACGGCCTACTCCTGCACCTATTTTCTATCTTTCTATCCCTGAGAAAACCCACAGGGAGATCGTGCAAACTCCGTACAGCCAGGACCCGTAGTCAGGATCAAACCTGGGTCTCTGGCGCTGTAAGGCAGCAACTCTCCCGCTGCGCCACTGCAGGTCATTCAATTGGCCTGCAAGTACCAGGAGAATAAGTTATTCTGTTTTCTATTTGCAATTCTACTAATGTATTCGAGAAATGTTTGAAATATAACAATTAAGAATTATTAGGGTGAAGAAAGTAGGAAGAGAGGGCAGGAGAAAACCTGCCAAGTGATAGGGATATACAGGTGTGGGTTGGACAGAGGCCGGAGATGAAAAGACAAAAGGTGTGAGATAAGGATAGAAGGTGAGCCTCTAGAAGCGGCACAGAGAAGAGAGTGGGGGTGGGTGGGAGAGGGAGGGCAGTAAGGAGGGAGGGGGGGTGTTAGGTTAGTTATCTAAATTTGAGAATTCCGTATTTTGTTTCTTTGTAAGCTACCCAAGTGGAATGTGAGGTACTGTTCCTCCAGTTTGCATGTGGCCTCACTCTGGCAATGGAGGAGGCCCAAGACAGAAAGGTTAGTGTGGGAATGGGAAGGGGTCCACCTAGGCATGTACCCATTTCTCTCCTCCCCTCCCTTTCCACGTACATTCCTTTGTCTGCCTGCACAATTAGCATATTTTCTAGCCATATCTCACACCTTTTGTCTTTTCATCTCTGGCCTTCATCGAACGATCATTGTTATCCCGTGTGTCATCTCATTGCTGGTGTGCAGGAGTAGATTTATTTACTAACTCTTCAAAGATGTATTTGACAGGTTATTGAATGGTGTAAGAAGGAACTGCAGATGCTGGTTTAAAAAGAAAATAGACACAAGAAGCTAGAGTAACTCAGTGGAACAGGCAGCATCTCTGGAGAGAAAGAATGGGTGACGTTTCGGGTTGAGACCCTTCTTCACACTGGTTAGCGATAAGAGAAACAAGAGATATAGACGGTGATGTGGAGAGATAAGAACAGTGAATGAAAGATGTACAAAAAGTAACAATGACAAAGGAAAGAGGCCATTGTTAGCTGTTTGTAGGGTGAAAATGAGAAGCTAGTGCAACTTGGGTGGGGAGGGTGGATAGAGAGAGGGAATGCCGGGGCTATCAGAAGTGAGAGAAATCAAACTCATACCACTGGGCTGTAAGCTGCCCAAGCGAAATATGAGATGCTGTTCCTCCAATTTGCATTTAGCTTCACTCTGACAATGGAGGAGACCTAGGACAGAAAGGTCTGTGGAGGAATAGGAAGATGAATTAAAGTATCCAGCAACCGGGAGCTCAGGTAGGTTCAGCCAGATTGAGCGAAAGTGTTCCGCGAAACGATCGCCCAGTCTGCGTTTTGGTCTCGCCGATGTATAAGAGTCCACATCTTGAACAACGGATACAGTAGATGAGGTTGGAGGAGGTGCAAGTGAACCTCTGCCTAACCTGAAAGGACTGTCGGGTCCCTAGGCAGGAGATATAGGGAGGAGATATAGCAGCAGGTGTTGCATCTTCTGCGGTTGCAGGGGGAGGTACCAAGGGAGGGAGTGGTTTAGGTGGGAAGGGATGAGTTAACCATGGAATTGCGGAGGGAACGGTCTCTGCAGAAGGCGGAAAAGGGTGGAGATGGAAAAATGTGACTAGTGGTAGGAACTAGTGGTGACTAGAGGTGGCGGAAATTTCAGCGGATTATGTGTTGTATGCGATAGCTAATGGGGTAGAGGGTGAGGACTAGGGGGACTGTCTCTGTTGTGCCTAGGGGTACCGAGGAGACACGAGTAAGGGCCTCATCTATGATGGGAGAGGGGAACCGCCGTTCCCTAAAGAATGAGGACATCTCGGATGTCCTAGTATGGAACACCTCATCTTGGGCGCTGATGCGGCGTACATGGAGGAATTGGGAGTAGGGGATAGAGTCTTTGCAGGAAGCAGGGTGGAAAGATGTGTAGTCAAGATAGTCATGGGAGTCAGTGGGTTTGTAATAGACGTCAGTCAAATAGTCTATATCCTGTGATGGAGACTGAGATCAAGAGGGAGGTGTCGGAGATGGTCCAAGTAAATTTGAGTGCACGATGAAAATTGGTGGTGAAGTTGATGAAGTCCATGAGTTCTGCATGGGTGCAGGAGGTTGCATCGATGCAGTCATCAATGTAACGGAGATAGTTCGGGGATACGGCCAGTGAACGGAGATAGTACATTTTTGCATATCTTTCATTCATTGTTTTTTAATCTCTCCACATCACCTTCTATATCTCTTGTTTCCCTCATCCCTAACCAGTCTGAAGAAGGGTCTCGACCTGAAAAGTCACCCATTTCTTATCTCCAGAGATGCTGCCCGTCCCGCTGAGTTACTCGAGCTTTTTGTGTTTAAGGTTATTGAAAGGAACGGGTGGATGTAAGTTGAACATACTGAAATAGTTTGACTTTATGTAGACAACATTCTGATAATAATTGTTTGCAAGATCTCAAGCTCTGACGAAAAAGAGGATGGTGAGGGGGGTATTGCAATGTAAGTAAATGTATCATATCAGGAAGGCATTTGTCTTTGGAAAGAATTAAAAATGGGTAATACACAGCAAACTTCCACAGCGTATAGAAAGATTTAAACAGAATCTGATAACATCCACACAGATTGCATGTATGAATAACCCAAACTGCAGATTTCTTATTGGCCATAACCAGTGTTTGTAGCTTTTTTTGTTGGGGTATTGTAATAAAATAAGTGGTATCAGTCTTACTATTCTCTCTCAAACAAAATACAGCTGACATAAGAGTGCAACTAGTTGCCCATCCAGGAATTGATTGGATTCAGGTCAATTGTGGTTGGCAGTTTTGAGTTTTAAGCAGCTACAGATTGAACTCAGGAACTCTGTTTTTGGAGGATGCACTTCTTTCTTTCCCCAGTGCTTCCCTTGCCTGTGCTTATAGTATATCTGCAGGCTACATATCTGTGAATGGAGCCTTTGTTTTCTACAGTAAAAAGGTCTTTATTGCTATATGGCAGACCTTAAAATTGGCAGCCGGCAAGCTGTAAGGGACAACCGATTAGTTGAAATTGCCAATGGGAGTGATTCTGTATTTTACTTCTGGCATGAACTGCAGCTGGAGAAACATTTGGTCATACAGCTTTTGATAGAAACCTTTTGATTGTTGTTACTTCTGTCTTTGGAAATAATGAACAGTTGGGATAAAGTTAAGGCACAGACTTTTTTGGACTAAAGGTATTTTTTTGTTAGTGTTAAAAAAATTATTTGCTTTGCCATCATCTTTATTCATAAGATGTGTGAAGTCTTATGTGGAGAGAAGCTACTGCTACCAACCACATCAGCTTAAAGGGCCTGTTTCCTTTCTAGCATATTCTATATATTTCAGTGCAAAAAATGAGAGAAACACAAATAATATGATACAGGCCAAAGAATTGCTGAGACATTTGCCTGAGGGCCTGAGTATAAGAGAGTGGTTGGGGGGCAGAAACTTTATTTCATGGAGTGCAGGAGGCTGAGGAGTGATCTTCTGGAGGTATTTAAAATCATGAGGGGAACAGATAGGGTGAATGGACAGAGTCTTTTTCCCAGGGTAGGGGAATCATGAACAAGAAAGCACAGGTTTAAGGTGAGAGGGGAAAGATTTAATTGAAACCTGAGGTGCAACTATTTCACACTGATGAATGAACTGCCGGAGGAAGTAGGTGAGGCAGGTATAATACCATTTAAAAGACACTTGGATAGTAAATGTTGAGAGGGATATGAGTCAAATTGTGGGTAAATGAGACTGGTTTTGAAGGACCACTTGGTTGGCGTGGACAATTTGAGCTGAAAGGCCTTTTTCTGTGGTGCACAACTCTTTGGCTCATATACTTTTTTTCCAAAATGCATATAATGCAATTACTGACCCATATTAAACTTACCTTGTCAATGTTCTTCTTTGAATGCCTTTGAATGAGTTATTTGCGTGAATATTTGAACTCTTACCAATCTTGTCTACCAAAAGCAAAGCTGTGGTTCATTGGCATCAGACAAACAGATGGTACTGCACTCCAAATTAACTGTGACGTCTCCCATTCCTTCTCTCCAGAGATGCTGCCTGTCCCACTGAGTTATTCCAGTTTATTGTATCTATCTGCAGAATATAGTGTTGCAGCTGCAGAGAAAGTGAAGGTAAAATGAAGTGACAGAGTCACAGTGAGGTAGAGTGGAGGATCAGGAATGCATCCTTGGTATATGAGAGGTCCATTCAAGAGTCTGACAACAGCAGGGAAGAAGCTGTCCCTGAATCAGGTGGTATGCATTTTCTAGCTTTTGTACCTTCTGTCCAACATATTATTTGTGAGAGGGGGAAAGAGAGAATGACCAGAGTGTGAGCAGTCCTTGACAATGTTGGCTGCTTTCCTGAGGCAGAACGAAGTGTAGACGGAGTCGATGGAGGGAGGCTGATTTGTGTGATGGGCTGGACTGTATCCACAACTCCGCTATAAACAAAATCCGTTATAAAGTGGTCCGTTTAAACGGACCGTTTAAAAAATAGGTTTCCTGCATAATTTCTGTACAGATACCAATTTTCCATGTGTTATAGTAAAAGCAATCACACTAAACCTAAACGTACATAGCTCCCAGTGGTAATGATTTGAGGTTAGATGTCTGTATGAGCAATTTGTGTTTGAAAATGTGGCTTCGGACACTTTCAATGATCTTTATATGCATAACTCACAAAGAGGACTGGCCAGAAGCAGAAGATGCATTTTAGTTTCTGTCTTTGTACACTATTAATTACTTTCTGCTCATTGTTCATTCTGAATTTCAAATAAAATGTATGCATTTTGAACTAAATGTAACTATAAGGATGTTAGATATATGTCATTCTGGGTGATTGTATGATAACATAGACAGTTTATGGCCTTTCTTTACTTTAGCTGACAAGTTTACTGGAGAGGCAGATCTAAACAAATAACTGAAATGCTCTGTTATTACCCAAAGCTATTAGCCTGACCAGGTTGCAGTATTCTTAATGTGCTAAAAAGATTGCAGTAATTTTGAAGATTTTGCATTTAGGATATGGCATAATTCTTTAACCTTTTAATACTAATCTCTGAAAAGAAATTGCAGAAAAATAAAGCAAAGCTTTGGCTAAAGCTCAAGAGTACCTGCATCCACCTTCTTGGCCTTCATTGGCCTTCTGCCAATACATAGAATATCTCACTGGGCACACATGTGGAATGTGCACTTCTTTGCTCTATATTGTCATCATTTCATTTAATTCATTAATGCATTTTAAAGGGACATTTGGGGATCTGATTGGGTTCTGGTGTATGCTTTGTATATAATTGACATGAATGTTATAGCTACATTTTGCACATTGTTACGGTAGAATGGAAGTTAGTAGTGAAAATTTAAAATGCAAGTACATTTAAATGAGGAACCTTAATGGTATATTCTGTAACATATGAAAATTATACTTCAGATATCCATGCTAATCTCTGCTAATACATGCCTTTGAACAAATGAATTATAGGTTGCTTGTCCAAATTCCTACCTCTTGTCCCAATTTAATAAATAAATAAATAAATAAATATCAATGACGATTTTGATATTTTTCCCGTGTGTCAATACAGAATTCTTACTTTACAGAAACATACACAGACCTCATATCTTCAAAATACAAAATTGACAGCCTGAATCTGAATTTTATTTTTTCCCAGTTTTTAGTTTTTGGAATTGTACAATAATTATTTTATACCAGGCTTACAGATTCACAAGTCTTTGAAGTTATTTTGGCAAGTTGATCAGATTTCAGTGATCTCATTTGTGGGGTTATGGGAAGAAAGTTAATGGATGGAACTAAATTAGATTGCTCTTTCATAGAGATCCCACAGGTATGACAGCCCCAAAAACCTTACACTACCATACACCAAGCAACAACCAATTAATCAAGTCTAAAGGAAGGCCCCAATACATTGTCTGTCTATTTCCCTCCACAGATACTGCCTGGCCTACTGAATTCCTCCAGTAGTTTGTTTTTTTTGCTCGTTTCCAGCATCTGCAGTCTTTTATGTCTTCAAGTAATCAAGTTCTTTATTTTATTAGTTTCCACCATTCTCTCCCTATTTAATTGTATAAATGTCATGGCTTACACTCGTTCTTCCTTGTTGATGATCATTGAAACAAATTGCCCATAGAAATTGTAACTGAATAGGATTATCTTTCATAGCATCAGTGCATTTCCTGAAACACTGCGGTCCTAAATGCCTGGTCTGGCTCCGTGAGTTTTACTCCTCTTGCCTCGTTGATCAGTCCATTCCGAAGATCTGGCAGAAAGCCACTATCATTGCACTACCAAAACCAAACAAGCCTGCAGACGACCCAAGGAACTATCGGCCCATCTCACTCCTCTGTGTCCCGTACAAGCTCCTCGAACGGCTTCTCCTGGCCCGGCTCGATCCAATCGTCGACCCTCAACTACCCGCTGAACAAGCCGGATTTCATCGTGGACGCTGCACCACCCATCAAATAGTCAAGCTGACCAATGTCATCGAAGACAGTTTTGAAAAGGGTTACAAGGCGGGCATCACACTGGTGGACCTCACCGCCACCTATGATACAGTGTGGCACCAGGGCCTGATCATGAAGCTCCTCCGCACCATCCCTGACCGTCATTTAGTGCGGTTCCTTGCCAACATCCTTGCCAACCGCAGTTTGTGCTCAAGACCAGCGACGGACAATCTAGCCGACTGCGACGCCTAAGAAACAGAGTCCCCCAAGGCTCGGTATTGGCCCCCATGCTCTTCAATCCTATATCAGCGATCTGCCACGCACGACCTCGCGCCAGTATGGATACGCAGATGACTTGGCCCTTCTGCAGTCGGACAGAAATTGGTCAAATGTGGAGGTTATGCTCTCGGCGGATATGGAACTGGTCTCAGGTTACCTTAAGACCTGGAGACTAAAACTGAGTGTGGAAAAGACCACCACAACGGCCTTTCACCTGAACAACAAGGAAGCTCAACGCCAGCTAACCGTCACCCTCAATGGGTCATCCCTACCCTACAACCCATTTCCTACATACCTCGGGGTGAAACTAGATCGGCAGCTGACCTACAAGCTAAAGTCTCAGCACGGAACAACCTCTTGCGTTGCTTGGCCGGATCGTCATGGGGCGCCAGGACATCTACTCTTCGAACCAGTGCTCTTGCACTCGTGTACAGTGCCGCTGAGTACGCCGCCCCAGCATGGTGCCGCAGCGCTCATACCAGCAAGCTAGACGCCACCCTTAACGACACCATGCGGATCATCACTGGCTGCCTACGCCCTACTCCGACGGATCTCCTGCCGGTGCTCGCAGGTATCGCACCCGCCAAGCTTTGCAGAGAGTTCTTCATTCATAGGCTGGTGTGCAAGGCCCCATCGGGCGCCAAACATCCTTTGCACCACCTCGCCCAGGATTCACAGCAAATGGGACTTCAACGCCTGTCATCTCGTCGCCCCTTCTCCCGTCATGCAGCGACCCTCTGTGGCTCCGGTTTCAACATACTAGGAGCATGGAGAACCAGCTGGGAACAGACATCGCGACCTCCTCAATTCACTGTCGCACCGAACACCACAGCCACACCCGGCTGTGGCAAACACCATGCCCCGCAAAGAGTGGGTCGCCCTGAACTGGCTCCGCACAGGGTCGGCCGGTTCAACGCCAACATGCATCGTTGGGGGTTGCGTTCATCAGCAGCCTGCGTGTGTGGAGCAGACCAGCAAACAGCGCAGCATGTCATTTTCGACTGCGCTGTCATCTGCCCCCCTGGTGGAGGGGTAGATCTCACGGCCCTCGACAACAGCACATTGCACTGGCTACAGCGCCTGGAGGGCGTTACATAACTTCTGCTGCCTCAAACGCAAGAAGCAGGAGGAGAAGTGCATCACAAAAATTAGATGTGGGATAAGCATTACAGGAAGACATTTTATTTTAATCTACTGGCATTATTTGCATATGATTGGTAATGAGGGTCAGATACAATGCAGCTTGACCAGTGTTATACAACAATTAAAATGACCACAGTATTTAAATAGTGAAAGTGATGTTTCATTTCTATGAGAACTTCACCATCAAGCCTAAGCAATATTTCAAGGTGACATTTTCTATTTTGAGATGTACTGTGGAGGTATACCGAAAATTATAAGAATCTTGCTCTACGACCACATTTTGACACACTCCCCCTCTGTGATTTCTCCTGCCCTCCTGCTTTACGACCACATTTTGACGCAGTCCACTCGTCTCTTCCTGCCCAAACCACCCCCTCCCCGGGCACTTTCCCCTGCAACAGCAGGAGATGCAACACCTGTCCCTTTACCTCCCCCCTCAACTCCGTCCAAGGACCTAAATAGTCTTTCCAGGTGAGGCAGAGGTTCACCTTCACCTTCTCCAACCTCATCTATTGTATCCGCTGCTCTAGATGTCAATTTCTCTACATCGGCGAGACCAAACACAGGCTCAGCGATCGTTTCGCTCAACACCTTCGCTCAGTCCACCTTAACCAACCTGATCTCCCGGTGGCTGAGCACTTCAACTCCCCCTCCCACTCCCAGTCTGACCTTTCTGTCATGGGCCTCCTCCAGTGCCATAGTGAGGCCCACATGAAATTGGAGGAACAGCACCTCATATTTCGCTTAGGCAGCTTGCAGCCCAATGGTATGAACATTGACCTCCAACTTTAGATAGTTCCTCTGTCTCTCTTCCCCCCCCCTTCCCAGTTCTCCCACTCTTCCTGTCTCCACCTATTTCCTTTCTTTGTTCCGCCCCCCTGACATCAGTCTGAAGAAGGGTCTCGACCCGAAACGTCACCCATTCCCTCTCTCCTAGATGCTGCCTGACCTGTTGAGTTACTCCAGCATTTTGTGATACCTTGCTTTACTTCAAGTTCTTTTCATATCTGATCAATAATTTGGGTGTTCTGTAGTCTCATAATGCTACCAGATCTATTAATTTAATATAACTTTTTCCATGTCAATTTAGTGTGATTAATGTTTTGTTTATACTAGAAATAAATTCTAATATTGCAAATGAGTTTTTAATTAAAGATTAAGGATGACATTTTAAGGGTTAACTTAAGTCAGGCTAAGTCGAGTGCTTAATAGTTTGACCTTCACTGCAGATCTAGGAACTCACTGCTGGATTTGCAATAAACCCTACAATATTCAACTTTATGTAGGCTTATGAAAGATAATTCTCCATCAATGTGAGTTGCATGTTTCATCTTGAGAGTATTTGCAATCAGGTGGTGTGGAAAATCAAAGCTCACTTGGGCTACCTTTATCTTTATGCCAGAGCAACCTGTAATGCAACTATTCATGATATTTTCATTTAATGAATGAAAATGAACTAATACTGAGAAATATTTAGTTGGTACCTGATTTGACATCTTTATTTTGTGGTAGTATTAATCTTCGTATTTTCTATTTGATGTTATGCTCTGATTTCCAATTAACATACTTTTTCCAAATATGTTCTCTTTGTGTAATGCGAGCTGGATACCATTTTCTAAACATTTTTAAATCTTGAAGAGTACGGTTATTTTAATAATAAATCACATTATTATTTATATATTAGTTTATTTGAAGAAAAGTGAAAATCCTGCATTTTTTGCAGGATATCTGTTCAGTTATTAATAAGGTTAATGAGCTTCATTTGGCATGTAAATATTGAAATGAATGGCTGATGACACTAACTGAAATTTTTTTTTTTAACTGACTCTGGCCTATTTGCACCTCATGATGTCTCCTGACAGGCAATCTGCACTAATGCTGGCATGCAAGGCCAGGGCAAGACCTACTGCCATGCACCATTTAGGCTCTGTCAGCAGCTTCAGTCATGACTGGTTTAAATTGTTCAGAGTATTCTGTCATACGTCACCCTCAATTAGACTCAGCTTGCTGCACTTGAAAATAGCAACAGCTGGAGTTATCCGTTTGAGTATGACTACAAATTGAATATTTCACTGGTGCAACAGAGTAAAACATGCACATCAAATATAATGTAATAAAAACGTGAACAATGTTATGTAGTGAAACGACTTCATGCTCATAAGTTTACATATTTAAAGTATTTGAGGGTTAATATTTAGGAACATATCAACAGTAGCCATTTGCCGTGAAATTGGAAGAAGTACAAATATAGGCATCTCAGGTCAAAATTTCAAAAATATTTCAATAAATCTGCAGCAGTAGTGCTGGAATTCTACAGTTGGATGACTATTCTACATTCTGTATGATGTGTATTACTTGTTACAAATAATGTTTCTGTTTCTTAGTAATTCTATGCATTACATCAAATCTGATCTTAGTTTTTGAGTATATGAAAAGCGCTATATAAATGTAATGCATTATTATTATTATTATTATTATTAGTTTAAATTAGGCCATCTCACCTGCATCAGTTGTAGCTGCTTAATTGATGAAAACCAGTGGGTAAGAAAGTAAAAAAATCAAAGTAGTTGTAATTTTAGATGAGGAGAAAGTTGTTCGTCAAACCAGTTACAACATTATATGTAAATTATTTCTTGGTTGGTCCCTGCCTCAATTTTTCCTCCCCATTTCATTGCCATTCTGAATGTAATCCTGTGACCTCGTAATCTGTTTAATGAAATTCTTTTTTTCCCCTTTTTTCCCCCACAAAAAAAACTGTATTACTAATATCTCATGTCCATTCATCGTCTCATCAAATACTGGTCCATCTCTCTTTTAAACTAGGTTACTCTTCAGCAGATATCTTTTCTGGGTTTTTGTTCTACATGTAAACTATTCATTTCTTTTAAATATATAAATTTGCTCAAGCATTGTAAATATGGTTGCTTACTATTCTCGCCCAAATTATTTTCTATCTGACTAAATTTAATATTAGATACTGTGTAGTCCATATTTGATATTTGGCACTCACAGCCGCCATCTATTCTAGGTGCCCCTCCCCTACCATGGCTAATTGCATCCCATCCCAAACAACCTCTGCCTCTTTGTTGAACAATATTGTAAAACATGATGATTACATCATGGCATTAAAGTTGCCATCTTGACAGCTGTAGAATCCTTCCACAAGAACGAGAAAAAATCACTACAAATAATGTAATCTTGTACAGATCATGCTACTGATCATCAATTATTAGTTTTTTTAAGGCACTAAATCCAAATGTTACTGATTTCATAAAAACCTAGTTTTGTAGCCAAGTTGAATAATTGCTGTAGCTTTGAGGGGTATCTATTTGATTCAAATGACACACTATATACAGTAATATAGAGTAACAGCAAAGATAATCATATGTTCGTGTAATTGTCGTTTTAGGCAAAATTGATTTTTTTTGCTGCCTTCAAAATTTCCTGAAAAGTTCAGACTTATTTAAATCTTCGCACGTCACCTCTTTCAACATGCATGCTTTAAATCCAGCCCTGGCAAATTTATATTAAATTCCTTGTTTAGCAGAGCCTTAGAAGTTATCACAAGAAGATATGCTTGCTGAAGGAGTATTAGCTCCATCCTGATGTTTACCTAAGGATTGTACTTGTTGAAATCACTGCAGCTGGTCTGATTATTGAGAATTTACTAATAGTAGCTGTCAGATTGACTTGATCTATATCAGACCTGTGTTTTGCTTTAGAAAATACCATTCACTTTTAAGAGCCCTTGGGATTACAGGATCTAAAAAAGTCTTTAAAGAATACATGAAGTGCTGTTTTAGTTTAGTTTTGGGCTCCACGCTATGTCTATAGCACCATCTTGGGTGTTTTGATTTTACATTATGTCTGAGTCAAAACTTGGAAAACTTGTTTGAGTGCAAATTTGAAGGACGGATGATGGTGTGGACTACGCTGATTTGAAACTACTGGCATTGAGATGTTTAAACAGCTGAAGTTCGGGACAATGCAGGAGCTGACAAACATGCAAAATCTGTGCTTGCAAGCTTTTGGTATGGCTGCTTCACCCCTTTGCTTTGCTGGTGGATACCACTTAGAGTTTAGTGGCAGAGCCCATTCTTGAGCGATTGCTCACCATTTATTACTGATGTGACATCGGATCAGACCCATTAATAAGTGAGTTCGGTATCTCGATAAACACAAGGAATCATGGGATTTGTCAAAGGTCATTCGGTATAAACAAAGAGCGTTGCTAGTGATCGCGATCGCAACATTGTATAAACTGTGCACATATTGGGGGGAACTCTGAGTAACCATTTCTAAACATATACATGTAACTTAATGGCTAATGTACAATGAAACTGGTTGATAAATGATTAAATGAAATGAAAGAAGTTAAGAGTCGTATGAAATTCTGTACAATTACTGATTGAGTTCTAGATTTCAGTTCATATCAAATCTGGTTGAACATAAAGTTGAACTTCTGATCAAAATGATCTGTAAGTGCAACAACATCTCATTTACACATCAATGGTGGCAGTAAATTATATAATGCTGCGCAGACAGTGAAAATGTCATCAATTTGCGGAACTAAAGTGATGGGTAAAGTGTTTCTCAGGATGTTAAACCACTTTAGACGACGTTCAACATGAATGCGGACATTGGCAACCTTCTTAATTTTTGTGTGCTTTCCCTCTGGTCATTTGCTGATAACCACCGCTGGGAGGGGGAATCTCTAAATAGGCTTGGAGAAACATCAAGTCTTCTTGAATGGGAAATCCTCTATCCGCCATCATGCAGTCCCCAGGATCAACTAAGTTCAAAAATCCACTCTTCCTAACAGTGTGTTTCAGATGATCGCCCACCCCAAGCTTTTGATAAGAATGTGATCATGCCGTTTGGGGCAATTCTAACCAATAGTTTCACAGTGTTGTGTTTCTTGTAGTCGGACCATGTCAAAGCCTGCAACTGTAGATGCCGCGGTCGTTCTATAAATATCTCTGTGCAGATGAGAATGCATCACAGTGCTGGGCATTTATTTATTATTTGTTTCGGCTGCGTGGACCTTATCAAATCACGATCTGCAAGCATGTCCATTACATAGTTACAATGCAAAAGAAAATGGTGCAAGTATATTGAACTAATTTATACAATCACAAGATTATAACTGAAAATTAGAATGTCAAATACTGATTAAAATGATCCAATGTAATGGGAATCAGAAGAGACATGATTAGTCAGGAGACTCATGACTAAGTTTTGTACTACACAACTTTACTTACACATGTACATGCAGAACTCATTCAGAAGTCAACAAATGTGCATGCAGCCCGTGGCCGTTGACTCGTATAGTAAGAGGTGAAAACCCCACGAATACTTTTCATATTATCTATTAATAGTTATAGAAATCATACATTTCATTCTCCCCTCCCCCCCCCTCCAAAACAAAAACAATAAAAATTGGTTGTTATTAATCGTCAGATCTTGCTCATTCACTGAAGTGGGCCAGCAAGTGACCAAGGAAAAGCCAATTAAACCATCAAAATCATCGTAGTTTTGTACAAATGAACCATACATACACCTAGTTAATAGTTTTGAAAGCAGTATTTTCTACCTCGAAGAAGCAAAACTGGAAATTACATAAGAAACGCAGGTCTGTATACACACAATAGTTCAGCTGGCGAGAATGTTTATCCCGAATGACTCATGACCTGGGCATGTGCAGTTATAATACCGAATTCGCTTATTTCAGTGAGGGCTGCAGTGTCAAGGAGGCAAATGGAAGATTTGTTTTCGTATAATTATGTTTAGTTTTAAATGTATAAGTATTGAGAAGTGTCTTCAGGGGATTAAGTTAACTTTAATATTTTTTTATGTGGTTTTTAATTACTTTAATTTCAAATTTAAAAATATTTCTGCGTTTCAGAGACATTTGAGAACAATTGATTACACTCGCATGTTACGGCTGCCAAAGCTGGAGAAGGGTTTTGCACCAATCACTTTCTGGGTTTTCCGTATGGGTAGGATTTCTTCACTGCAGTCCTCGAGGCCTTGCTGCGATCAATGGAGTGTGAGAAGCTTTGTGGTAGTTAGATAGACCCTCAGTATCTGAACCTTGTAGGTATAGGCAGAGGTGAAATGCCTATTCAGAGGTGGCCATTCCAAAGGGAATACTTCACCAAGAAGATCTGTCTGACAAATTTTCCAATACTATATTAGAACTAGATATTAAAATGCGAATTGAAACCTGGATTGTTTTGCTGGAATCTGGAGCAACCAAACATTTTCTGGAGGAACTCAGCAGGTGAAACAGTATCTGTCAGTTGAAGAAAATACTTGATGTTATCAGATCGAAACCCTGCATCAGGACAGAGAAGATAATTCGAGCCAGGTAGGGGAGAGGGAGCAGCGGAGTTTGGAGACAGGCCGGTGGATAATAGATGGAGGCAGATAGAGTCAAATGGCAGGAGGGGTGAAGATTATGACTGCTGGGGTTGAACAGCAGGAATACAAAGATTCTTGGATGCAGGCATCTGATAACTAAGGCTGTTGGTAATGGGAACCATTAAGAGAGTGGCTGTTGGAACCAGATTTCGGGAGGGGGTAGGAGTAGAGAAAATTATAAACTTATACACACTGTGTGTGTGTGTAGTGAATGGAACCAGAGTGGATAGCGGATGAAAATGGGAGAAGGTGGGGATGGAAAAGGGATCTGGAGTATAGTAAGTAATTTGCATTGGGTGGTGGAGAAGGCCAATGATGGATAGGTCAGTGTGGGTACGCGAAGGGGAATTGAAACAGCGCGCAACTGGGAACACAGGATGCCCATTGTGGATAGATTGTAGATGCTCAACAAATCATTTCCCAGTCTCTGCTTGATCTTGCCAGTGTAGAGGAGGCCACATCAGGAGCACTGAATGCACTAAATTAGGTTCGGGGAGATGAATCTTTGCCTCAACTGGAAAGACTGCTTAGATCCCTGGATGGTGGTTAGGGAGGAGATGTAAGAACAAGTATTGCACTTCTTAAGGTTGCAGAGGAAAGTGCAATGGCTCAGGGGGGACTGGATGGGAAAGGATGAACGGACCAAGCATCACGTGTTTGGGACATTAATTTGAAATTCATTGAATCTCACTCTAAGCCATGCATCCTTGCCATTGTTAAGATTGTTGAGAACAAATAAGGTGTAATTTATAAATGTAAATAAAGTTCAGGTCATTCTTAATAAAATATGGAATGGTATAGCTTAACCTGTGCTGTTTAGATTATGCATTCAAGCTACAGTCTTAAGCACACCATCCAGGCTGGTGCTGCAACTCAGGGAGTGCTATACTTTTTGAGGTATCATCTTTCGGATGGAAGTTTAATCCATTTTCCAATTCATGTGGATGTAAAAGATCTATAAGACGAGGAGAGGTGTTCTTCATAGTGTTTCTGCTGATCCATTAAAAGACATTATAAAGTCACTATGGCTTGTTTGTGCCATTCTTATATTATAGTAATGACTATGCTTCAAAAGTACATTATTGGCTTTAAAACATTTGGAGTAACCGGAGACTCTGAATGCTGCTGAATGAATACAAATTGTACTTCTTTTGGTCCAGATCGTATCGTCACTATGAAATGGGATAAGGTACCAAGTAAATGTTACATACATGAGAATTTACTACATGCTTGTAATAAAGTCAATATCAGTTCTGTTTCAGGGAACCAATTTGCCCTTCTTGACCAGTGTACATTGAAAACTAATTTCAGTCACTGGTTCAGACATTATAATTTCATGAGAGGTATTTCCCTCTTTGGATCTGGATGTGACTTTGTCCTTGATTGCTTTCTTAATTTTTGGAGGTATGGAATATTTCTGTTTTTCTGAGTCTCCTTTTTATCCATTGTGTACTCTAGAATATTGATAAAGAATGAATTTTCTCTGGTTTGTGTTGACATTAACATATTGAAAAATCAAATGTGGAAAGATTTTCAAGCTGAATACATCAGGACTTTATTCAAATCTGATACGTAATGATAAATAGTTTCTTGTTCCTGTTCCTTTTGCACAAATACTACCTGAACTGAGTAGGAAGGTACTGCAGATGTTGGTTTACACCTAGGATAGATACAAAATGCTGGAATAACTCATCGGGACAGACAGCATCTCTGGACAGAAGAAATGGGAGACATCTCGGGTCAAAACCTTTCTTCAGACAGTCTGTATAAGAGTCTCGACTCAAAATGTCGCCCATTCCTTCTATCCAGGGATGCTGCCTGTCCCACTGAGTTACTCCAGCATTTTGTGTCTATCTACGTGAACTGAATTGGATTTATCCATAAATAAGGTGTCGTAAATCCACGATACAAAATTTCCCACAATTTGACAACTAATTTGCAGGCACAAAATAGTCCAAAGATCTTAAGAAATGGAAAGGGGCAGACCACAGTACAGAAAAGATGCTGCATAAGGTGACATTACAGTGAAAATTGAATTTCCAAAAGGAAAGTTCTGTACATGGAGACACAGGAACTGCAGGTGTTGAAATTTTAATATTGGAAGATTTGATGCCAAACCTGATGTTGAGAGTAACAATGACTGTGATTTCCCAATGTTAACACCGAGATGGGCGTAAAAAAATCTGGAAAACTTCAGGAGTATTTTTAATCAGATGGTAAAGTTTGATTTTATTAATATACTAGGCCAAGTGGACCCGTTGGATCCAAACCTCTCCTGCATTGATGCAGCACCCCCTTCTCCCTACCCCTCCCCCCTCACCTTCACACCTCCCCATCCCCTTCACCCCTCCCTCCCTTCTGCCCGCCTCCCCCCTCTTCCCCCCCACCCATTCCCCCATCCCCCTGACCCCATCCCCCCCCCCTCCCTCCCCTCTCCCCCCTCCCCTTCCCCCTCCCCTCTCCTCCCCCTTCCCTACCCCCTCCCCTCCCTCCACCCCTCCCTTCCCTCCCCCCTCGGACCAACCGCGGACCCGTTGC
Organism: Rhinoraja longicauda; assembly: GCF_053455715.1. Taxonomy (NCBI): domain Eukaryota; kingdom Metazoa; phylum Chordata; class Chondrichthyes; order Rajiformes; family Arhynchobatidae; genus Rhinoraja; species Rhinoraja longicauda. The sequence goes on along the minus strand of NC_135968.1, from coordinate 29,153,067 downwards.
CGGGCGGGGAGTGCCCCCGTGGCCATGTGCGGACTAGGGGGGACAGGGAAAAGGCACTGACCTCGGCCCCGTTTCTCCTGCGGGCCGGGCGTGGAGCTGAAGCGTCTCCTGCAGCTCGGCCGCAATCTGCGGCGAGCGGCGGTGACTGCATGGACCTGTTGCTCGGCGGGGAATGTCTCCCGGGGCCGTGGGTGGGCGAGAGTGGACAGGCCGGGCGTGGAGCCGAAGCCTCTCCTGCTGCTCGGCTGCGATTGGGGGGGACAGCCATCTTGTGGATCCCCTGCCGCAGCCTCTGCTGCGCGCTGCACCATGGGAGGAAGGTCAGGCGCGGGGCACGCCAGGACGGGCGCCGGACCTTCCGCTGGTCCTCCCAGGATGGGCCTAAAATTGTTGCGCTGTCGTGTACCGTCTTGGCTGTGTGGAGTACATGGTACACACATAAACATATACACACAAACAAACTGAGAGTTTTAACAATAGATAGATAGATTGTCATTTCAGTGACTAAATGAATGGGGAGAATACATAGTATAAGCGTTTCAGATCTTCTAACCATGTCTTGTACTCTTACCAACCTAGCCTTTTCCTACCCTGATCCATATGTCTTTTCTTTGCGTATTAAACCAACATACAGCTAAATTTTGTTCTAACAATTTTGTTTATTAGGGATAGTAAATTCAATGTTCCCGAATCACTGCCTGACAGAAAATGTTAAATCGTAATACTTATTCAGCATGAAATAACACTGCTATGTTCAGCACTATTGAATCTTTGCCTTTTGTGTTTGCGCTTGAAATCCATACTTTGTCAAAACATTTGGACCAAGGATCAAAGTTATTAACCTTTCCAGGTACCAAGATGTATTCTTTGCTAACATGATAATATATTTTAAAAACAAATATAAAACTTCCATTTTACTATTAAATTTATAGTTTTTCTTGCCATTAGTAAACTGATCCACCAATCATTTTGGTAAACTTATTCAGTCTTTCTGCATTCGAATTCAACTTATCCATTAGAATAGTTTATATACAGACAGAGAAGCAACGGAGTATGCACCTGCCATCACAAACTTTCAGTAAATGTATAGACTGCACACCAAAGAAGTCAATCCAAGAGTCCCCCAACCAGAAACCATGAATGAAACATGGTCCACTTCCTGGTTAAGTCGTTAAAGCCAGATGGTCTCGACTGTGCAAGCAATCTAGGTATTCTGCAAACCCAGGAGACTTTTCTGGATCAGATAGAGCCTCAGAGTAACCACATGGAAACCGGTCAATTTTGGTACAGTTTACATAGTGTAGCAGGTTACAAAGCAAAGTCAGGCAATACCCCAGTTCCTCTGCTGTACTGTTCTGTATTCTATGTTTTATAGCAGAGTCTTCAACTGTTTTGAATAAATGTCATAGTTTTTCGCTGACCCACCTTATGAATTTCATGTCATGAACCTGACCACATCAGGGCTTAATTCCTTACCATGTCTTTTTTTAAATTTAAACATTGATAGAAATTTATTTTCCCATCGAAAGTGGGTGCTGCTGGGCAGCCTAGCAATTAATGACATGTGAGCCACCCCCATGAAAGGCACCAGTCCTTATTGTGAATGGTCTCACATTGCTGTCGAAGGGAGTGCTTCAGGATTTCACCCAGGAAATAGCAAATATATTACTAAGTCAAGATGATGTGTGAATTGGAAATGAGTTTGTAACACATGATCTCCCTATGCTATGCCCATGCTATACCTTTTCCTTCTGGTTTGATGTCAAAGCTTTAGAGGTGTTGTGAAGGATGTTTTTGTGAGTTTGACATATATACATCCAAAGTGCATTAGTTGTGGAGGGAATTTGTTCAAGGGGAGTTAATTTTTTCCTCAAAGTTTGGAAGGGATCTCAACGATTTGTATTTCAATACTGGATATAAATATCAACCATACACCATCCAAATGTTTTACATCTTTTGATAAACTGCAATGCAAAGGTTAGTTTACCAATTTAGATGTCCAACACATTTTGGTTTGCTTAGTCAAAAATGCTTAGGAAGTTGGCGAGCCATTTATGACAACCAACTGAACTGAGATTTGAACCTACAGCATATGGTTTTACAGTTGCATGCACTACCTATAGTAGGAATTCCTGAGCAAACTTTATTTCTTTTAGAAGGAATGTATTTGTGCAGAATATACAATTGATACAACTACAATATTGCAAAAAAAATGTCTTCATTGTGTTTTCCCTTTTCTAATTTTATTATTTACGAATTATAAAATATATCTTAAATTTCAATATTTTCTTCAATTATGTTGGCCTGACGTACTCCAGTCAATTGTATAAGACTAGATAATTTTTTAATTGTATCTTACAACCACAGCATAATTGGAAAGTATAACCAAAAAAAATAATCATGTGATGCTGGTGATGGGTTGGGAAAACCAGTTTAAGACAATACATGCTGTCTTCTAATTCTTTCACATGCACCCCAATACCGTCCAGTAATTAGACTGGCAAGGACTCCATTGCATTGCCCATTGACATGGCAGCAGCCATGAACTTAATCTACATCCTTCCATGTTTGAGCTGGCTACCTTTCCAAACATCTTACATTTGTCATCTTCTATGCAAAAGAGAACTGTTTCTTTGAAAGAAAGCCGAGTTTATTAGATTATTTTTCGTTGGTAAGTTACAGACAAAAAAGCTGCATTATTGCAGAATGCCTTTGCATGCATTTACACTGCTTTGTTGGCACGGTGTTTCACCTCTTTTGCAGACCAGCAAATGATTCCACTCACAATTAAGCTGTTGTGGTTGTTGGTGAGGCAAATTATGGGGTTCAGATCATTCACATGTAGCTGCTAGTTTGGATAGTGTAAGAAAATAACTGCAGATGCTGGTACAAATCGAAGGTATTTATTCACAAAATGCTGGAGTAACTCAGCAGGTCAGGCAGCATCTCAGGAGAGAAGGAATGGGTGACGTTTCAGGTCAAGACCCTTCTTCAGACTGATCTGATTTGGATACGTTGTTCAACATTTAATGGTTGTTAGTTGTTATGCATTGATTGAAAGTGTTTAATATCATGTCAATTAAACTGCAGAGATTTTAGCTTTTCTGGGGTTAACATTACTTATTATTCCCTACTTGTGGCACCTTTATTATCATTGTTACTAACATTGCTAATAACAGTTATTAATATAGGTGCTGGATTCTGTTTGAGATTCATGGAGCCAAGGTGCCTAAAACCATATAATATATTTTGCAATACAGAAACACAGTAGAATTATGTCAGATAGTTGCCAGAAACCGATTTTGTGGAAACATTTCAGCAGGTTTTGCAAAACACTTAAGTGAATTTTTCTATTTCTTTTTGTAGCCTATACTAATCCCTGTAAAACACTTGGGGGTTGTAAAACATTACGGACTTAATGGGGCATTGGAGTATTACCCTTTGGGCTTGTGTTCTTCCCACACTCCCCCTATTTAATGATAATTTATGTGTTGATTTATTTCAGGAATTAGGGGGATTTATTAAATATGATGATGTTATAATGTTAGGAAGATAATCATCAAGATCATATTGATAATCTTTAAAACTTGTTACATTAATGAATATTCACAGTTCAACATTTCAAGAACTGGCAGTTTACAGTTGGCATTCACATTGGAAAGTTTGCAGGAAAACATTCCTTTTCATGGGAAAGTGAGAAATTGAGCTTATTTTCAACAAAAATAACTTTAAACAGCTCATACTGAACTACCTTATTTCCACTGAACTGTGAAATTCCTACCATTATACCACTTATGTGGAGAGGTTAATGTAAGGACTGTTTCAGCAAATCCATCAATTTTTTTGATTAATGACCTGGATTTTCCTGAGAAATGTTGAAAATTCTGAATGGAATTGCTGGCATTTCCTTTTGTAACCATCAGGAAGTTTGAGACTGCCATGCAGATGTGCAGGCTTCCGAAAAGATGTTCGTTGGTAATTTTCTGACAGTACTACATTAGATATTGGAGTCCAATGGTGGAATGGTAATGTCCTGTAAGAATATTTTCTGCTTTATCCGGAACCAGATCTTGGCACAGACTCAGTGCCCTTGTGTGGTTCAATTGAGCAAAATGACTGTGAGGATGTGTAGAAAGTTTCAGGTGATTTACATTTCTTGAATTAATTGAATTAACTTGAATTATTTAATTGTTTTAAGTGTGATTAATTTTTTTAAGATTTTGAATATTTAGGAATGATTTTAGTATTTATTTTCTCAATTACATCAAACTGTTTGACAGCCAGTTAAGCTGGAGGCATGGCTTAACTGTCTGTCAATACCTTTCAGTGGACAAAGTTTGTTTAAATCCTGCCATATGATATCGTTTACAATAACCCCTGTGCTGAACAGGGCCTTATGAACCAGACTGGAGCCAGCTTTGTTCAGGATTCTGGAATTTGAAGTTCTGCTTCAAGGTAAGTTTGGACCCACAGGTAGAGGAGCAGCAAGCAGAGGAGCAGCAAGCAGCAAGCTCACTGCTGCCAAGAAATTATACATCGTTATTTTAAGTGCCATTAATTATTCTGAATGCTCAGGTTTTTGCCTTAAAGTCCAGAAAACACAATGTTCAGCCCCTAACCTGTATGGATTTGGTCACAGCAGTTGTGAAACTGGGGATGTTACAGAAGGTTTCAGGACCAAATAAGTGATTGGTATGTGTTTGGAAGGGTATGTGTTTGCAAATTTAGGGGTTGGGGAAGGAGGGTTGTCATTGTGCAGGGTTGAATTTAGCTGTAATTTCCTCCCCCCCCACCTCCCCATTTCCCTCAGGATAATGTGTTCTTGATTGGGAAGAAGAATTAATTCGGATAGATATCATTGTGGTAAGAAACTGTGACAGGGTTGGAAAATAGAGCGACGTAACTTGAATGGGTTACTTTTAATTTAAAATGGACTGTAGCATCAAACAGCGTATGTATAGAGAAGAGTTTTTTTTTAAATGGATCATATATTTGCTACTTAATATAATTAGCTCCAATCTTTGCATAGATTGTCCAATGAAATATTATCTTCGAAGAGGCAGGAAAAATAACAATTGATGATGTGGAATTTTAAAAAGTATTTGAAAGTCTACATGTAGTCCATTTACAAAAGAGACTCCGTTTATTTTTTTTAATATATTATTGTTTTCTTCCCATCATCCTGTGACCTTAAACAGAGGTCATAAAACAATTTGGCCTATAATATAGTCATCTGTTATTATTATCTTCATATGCAAGCTGATTAAAAAAATTCTTGGAGTTGAAGCTCTTTCTTGTAACATCGTAAGTGAAAGCTGGAAAACAAAACCTGGCCTTGCAAACTTCAACTTTACAATGAATTTTAACTGGAACTGCCTAAGTGTCAACTCATAAAACACCAGAGTGACCATTCCCCTTGCATTTTGTTTATTTTACATATTGGCACAACTAATCAGTGTATGTTTCTGTATTTTACAAACCATGATTTCTATGGAAATTGAATAATTTTAATGCAGAATTATTATTGAATGGAATTTAATGTCACAAAATTATTTTTGAAATGTATTGCCTTTTATTTTCTTTTGCTTTCTAAATTCTTTCAGTTTCTTGCAACTATGCTTTATCTCTCTCGTAATTAAAATATCCTTTTCAGTACTCCGTAATCAATTTGGCCTATTTAGAAGTGAGTATGATCAATCGCAAGTAAATAGTTTCAGAAATTTATGTCTGGATTTTATACTTTGATTGTTTCTAAATTTAAATGAAGTCTATACAGGACACAGACTTTACTTAAAAGCTGTAGAGTTTGCATGCTAGAATTAAATTCCAGATTATTGTGCATCTTTATCTAAATTACAGTCTGGTGAAATTTATCGCACGTGAGCAGAAATAAATACAACTGCTATGTGTGACTCTCTTCCAATTAGCTGAGTTTAGAATGAGGTTGCACTGATTTTGTAGACCATTTGTCATTGATCTTGTGCAGGCCTTCAGGCTATCCATTGACAGCTATAGTGAAAGATGCCAAACCCTTCAACTTAAATAAAATACCATTTAAACTGTCAAATGTTTTGTGTAGTTAATAGAACAGCAACCATAACTTGCATTTTACCTGTAGCTGAGGGCAATGTTACTGCTTATTTTACAAACTTAATACCTTATGGAAGATATCAAAATTTTACTTATTTGGTAGTTTGCAACTTACATTATACATTTATTAAAGTTGTAGCATTATCTTGGGCTATTGTGTGGTCTGTTATATTTTATTTCAATGAATACATTGTAATTTTCCTGGGTGAAATGTAATTACTACTATCCTTATCATCCATTTCAGATTTTGTTTTTTTTACTTAATTCAGCTGAGGTGGAATGTAGAAATGGAGAAACACAATGTTTGATAGAAATTACGGTTTTGATTCCCTTAGTCACTGATATGATTTTGGTAGATTGTTTCCCCCCTTTGCATTCTGGCACTAAATTTAAAAAGCAGCTACTCTGAATTGGGGTTCTTTGTATTAAAAATATTTAGTGAATTTTGTATTGTTTGTCTTAAATGGAGGCATCAATCGGTTTAAAATAAACCTTTCCAAGACAACGAGCAGAGTATCAGGCAATATGCAATAAAACAAGGTTTAAAGTGCCTTGATTTTTGTTTAGTCCAAAATATGGCGTAATGTAGTAGGAACACCTGCTGATATAAATTAAATGCTCGTGATCTCAGTTTCTCAGTTTCAAGTGGTTGCAATAACTATTTTATTATTTCTGTTTGAAAAGATTGTTGAGGTTTGGCAAAAGCCAAAGTGCTGGTGGAACACACCGTCAGGCAGCATCTGTGGAGGGAAATTGACAGATTGGTACCCTTCTTTAATTTGGCAGAGAAGGGGGGGAGGGAACGCTGGTAAAGAGAGGTGGAGGTGTGGCAAAGCCTGGCAAGTGAGAGGTGGATACAGAAAAGCAAGATGGGTGGGGTAAATGACAAAGGCTAGAGGTAAAAAGGAGACACCTTAAGTTATTTTGTGTAGGAAAGAACTGCAGATGTTGGTTTAAATCGAAGATAGACAAAATGCTGGAGTAACTCAACGGGACAGGCAGCATCTCTGGAGAGAAGGAATGGCTGACGTTTCGGGTCGAGACCCTTCTTCAGATATTTTGCTCCATTAGGAAAGAGATGAAGGAAACCTCCAGACCAGACTTATATTGTCACTTGGCAGATGGGTGGAGAAAGTGACAAAGATGAGGTGAAAAGGAGATTAAAAGGAAGTCAGATGAGGAAAGAGGAAGAGGAACAAAATGTAAAGTGGAGGAGGGATATGGAGGAAGAGGAAAGAGTAGTATAACAAGGAAATGGAAGACTCAGATGGGACGTATTCACAAAATGCTGGAGTAACTCAGAGACAGTCAGCATCTCTGGAGAGGAATGGGTGACGTTTCAGGTCGAGACTAATGTCAGTCTGAAAAAGGGTCTTGATCCGAAACATCACCCATTCCTTCTCTCCAGAGATGCTGCCTGTCCTGCTGAGTTACTCCAGCATTTTTGACTACCTTCGATTTAAACCAGTATCTGCAGTTCTTTCCTGCACACTCAGATGGGAGGGGTGGGAAATGAGCATATGGAGGAAGGGGATGAAACAAGTTATGGGGATGGTGGAGGAAATGCATGTGCACTGTGGGCACTGAGTGAGTGGGATAGGGAAAGGGGGGTAGGGAGGTGTTACATGAAATTAGAGAATCCATTGTTGAAACTGATGGGGTTGAGTTTTCCCACCCCATCTCCAGGTACGCACAAATTCTCCACCATCCTCATCTCCCAGTCAGCTATTTCCCTTTTATCCCAATCTCTTTCTCCTGACCCCTTCCATCCATTTCACACCTCCTCTTTTTTCCTTACCTGACACTCTTATGTCTCCTTTTCACCTCTTGCCTTTGTCACTATTTCCACATGTCTGCGATCACCACCCGCTCCTTCCCTTACTCCCCACTCATCTGTATCCATTTATCGTTTGCCGGGCCTTGCTCCACCTACCGCTCCTCTACTCCATCTGTCTGAAAAAAGGTCCCGACCCTAAACTTTGTCCATTCCCTCCACAGCTGCTTCCTGACCCGCTAAGTTCCTCCAAGACTTTTGCTCAAGATTCTAACATCTGCAGTCTTTTGTGTCCTCATTCATTTGGTTTGATTCTGCTATACATTTTAAGGTTGTTTCAAACAAAAATAATAAGATAAAAATTTGAGACAAGCAGCATCTGTGGGTGGAGAGGAATGGTCGATGTTTTGTTATGAAAGATTGTTTATCACCCCTGATTCCAGCATCTGCAGCCTCTTGTGTCTCCAAGATAAAGATCCAACATTGGCACGATTTTTGTTACTGTCTTTACCCAGCTCGCCTTCATTGCTATCTATATCCCTTCTTGTGTCTGCCAGGTGTTCACTGCTTATTTTCACATATTATATTTACAGCTACTGTTTTTGGCTGCAACTCATGCCAACTTGAATTTCACCTTTCCTGTATTGGATTCCGAATGACCACAAATATTTGACATTGTCTGGTTCTGATAAAGGATTATCAAATTGAAATAACAATTTTGCTCTTTTAAATCGTATGGGCAGAGATGTGCACTAACTATGAAAATATTGAGCATCTTTAGCTTTTCTAAAGTGTAAGGTTATGTCCTTCCAAGGTACCACCCAACCCATGTACAGCCAATATTACGAATGAGTGTTTGAGGACCGGTCGGATTAATTTGCTGGTTGCTGCAGGACTGAAGGCATCTGCTGCCATAATGGAACATGGATTGTGGCAATATCTGAATGGTTAAGTTAAATGCTATAGTTTCACTAAACAGTCCAATTCCTCTCTTTAATTCTTTAATTCTTTTTTTCCATTTCTTTCCTGCATCTTTTTCCCAAATTGACATTTCTGCCCTTTTAACAGTTTCTACATCCCATGTTCCTTCAACTGGCCCAGACTCGTCACCCAAACGTTTGGTTAACTTATAACTTAATATTCTAGAATCTTTATTATAACACATGTGTTGCACGGGCGTTCCCCCGTCACTCTTATCCAACTTATTCCCCATCTTAACTTACAACAAACCTTTTCAGTTTGCTCTGTCCACTTGCCGACTACTTTCCCAGTAGCAAAAATCTCTTAATTTACGACAAACCTTTGGAGTTTGCTCTACCCCATTGCCTACTTTCTCAGTAGCAAAAAAATTAACCATCTTAACTTACGATAAACCTTTGGTGTTTCCTCTACCCCATTGCCGACTACTTTCTTAGTAGCAAAACCATTCACAATCTTAACTTACAATAGGTCTTACCTTCGTTGTCTGTTTCTAAGGATCTCGGCTGAAACCAGGTCAACCTCCTGACGAGGGACCACAGTGTTCCCGGGAGCTTCTTTGGGAGGTCGATCTCAAGGGGTCCGACTAGAGCTCAATTTTCTCCCCATCCGGTCCCGGTTACTCTGCAGCCTCTTAGTCAGTCATCTGTTGTTGGTCCCAGCGAGATCCTGCCGACTACGCCAATGTTAAAGTTCGGTTCTTAAAACAGACAACAACACAAACAGTTAAAGGTAAACCAAGCAAAGCTTTAATTATCGTCAGACGGGAGTGGGGGGATCAGTGCTAAGGGTGTGTGACCATACTCAGCACTCCCCTTGCTTCCAGTCAAAGATACAGCATTTTCGCAGCATTTTTATACAGAATTTGCAGCCACGATGTTTAACACAACATTTCCTTCAAATCAATCACAAACTGTATCGAACACAACAATATACTTGATATTGACAATATACTCAGTCATAAAATATTCCACACAATAAGTCATTAGTCGAAGGTAAGGACCCTTATCATACCACAGAAGGTCCTGTTTTACACACTCCCACAAGTAGTCAACAGTTAACCACATCCTAATCTTAACGAGAGCATTGTCCATCGTCTTTCCCAGGCATTCTTCCCAGGCGTAACAGGATATACTGCTCTAGAGGCTTTAGTTGTATCCTGCCTGGTGCAATTTTGCAGACATCAGCTATCAAGACCCAAAGTTCAGGCTCATCCTGTTCATTCATTCTACCATTTTATTATTTCTGTGGTTTCCAAGGATTGTAAGTTTCAGCTACCAGACACATCCTGATGAGCAATTAGCATTCCTTCACTTACAACAATATAGAAGCTCCACAAGCATACAAACAGGTTTGTAGACAATGCCCAAGCATCCCGTCATGCAAAGTCAATAGCCATTAACTCTTTCATCTGGAAGGTTCTCCAATCTTCACAGAGGAACTCTGGAGCTCTGTCAGAGTGACCATCGGGTTCTTGGTCACTTCCCTGACCAAGGCCCTTCGCCCCCGATTGCCCAGTTTGGCCGGGCGGCCAGCTCTATGAAACCTCGTGGTTTCAGACTTCTTCCATTTAAGAATGACGGAGGCCACTGTGCTCTTTGGGACCTGCAATGCTGCAGAAATTGTTTTATACCCTTCCCCAGATCTGCGTCTCGACGCAATCCTGTCTCGGAGGTCTACAAACAATTCCTTCGTCTTCATGGCTTGGCTTTTGCTCTGACGTGCACTGTCAACTGTGGGACCTTATATAGACAGGTGTGTGCCTTTCCAAATCATGTCCAATCATTTTAATTTACCACTGGTGGACTCCTATCAAGTTGTAGAAACATCTCAAGGATAATCAATGGAAACAGGATGAACCTATGCTCAATTTTGAGTGTCATAGCAAAGGGTCTGAATACTTATGTAAATGTGATATTTCAGTTATTTCTTTTTAATTACTTTGCAAAAATTTCCAAACCTGTTTCGCTTCTTCATTCTGGGGTATTGTGTGTAGATTGATGATTTTTAAAAAATGAATTTAATCCATTTTAAAATAAGGCTGTAACGTAACAAAATGTGGAAAAAGTGAAGGGGTCTGAATACTTTCTGAATGCACTGTATGCGGTGATTGCTGGTCGGCACGGATTTGATGGGCCAACGGGCCTGTTTCCACGCTGTACCTCTGAAGGCTAAGGTTTAAAGATCTCTGTCATTTGACAAAAGTACTGTGCAGACTATCGAGAGGAAAGGCTGACAGGTCCCCATAACCTGATGGGCTGCATCCTAGTTCTCAAAACAAGTGCATGCAGTGATGATGGTAGCAATGCTTGGGATCTTCCCAGATTCCCTGCATCTGTAAAGGTCCTGGTGGATCGGAAAACAGCAAATGTAATGTCCCTATGCCAGCAAGGAAAAAGGATGGAAAACTGAAACCCATTGCCCAGTTAGCCCAACATCTATAATTAAGAATATGGTGGAATCCATTAGTAGGAAGTTTGGTAATAGGATAGTTGGTAAATCATTGCATTTTTTAATGAAAGGGATATTGCATTTCATCTTTTTTTGGTATTCCTCGAAGTGGAGCAAAGTGGATAAAGGTGATCTTGGAGATGTAATTTATTTGACATTCCAAAAAGCATTTAATAAGGATACTGCACAAAGTATGGATGGAGGATTAGCCAATTGAGCCAATAATCAATGGGGTTTTGAAGAATTAGACAGATAAGATTCTGAGAGGGTTTAACAGGGTAAATCCTAAGAGGATGTCCACTCTTGCGAGGGTTTTTGAACTAGGAGCATTATTTCTGGATAAGGAGTTGCAGATATAAGGAGTTGGCTCTATGAGGATGGTCAAATTTTTAGGAATCTTTGTCACTGTAATCTGTGGTGGTAGAGTTATGAAACATGATCCAGGACAAGATAGCCAGACTTTGTATTAAAATAAGGTCAGAGTTTACGGGGAACAGAAAGAAAAGTGGAACTGCAGCAAAGTTCAGATCAGCCATGATCTTATTGAATGGCAGAGCAGGTTTGAGGGGTTAAATGGCCTGCTCCTATTTATGTTCTTGTGTTTATAACAGGTATAACAGAGCTTTATTTGTCGTTCGGTACCGAAGTACCGAACGAAACTACATAGCAGTCATAGAAAAAAAAAAGAACACAAGACACATAACCCCAACACAAACGTCCATCACAGTGACTCCAAACACCCCCTCACTGTGATGGAGGCAACAAAACTTCCACTCTCTTCCCCACGCCCACGGACAGACAGCTTGTCCCCGACCGACCCGCACAGTCCCCGCACCGGGCGCTGAAACGTCTCGCGGCCGAACCGGGCGATGAAAGGCCCGCGACCAAGCCTTGCGCAGCTAAGTCCCGTGGTCGAGCCGCACCGGGCGATGTCAAGTCCGCAGCCGAGCCGCACCAGCGATGAAAAGCCCCGCAGCCGAGCTGCACCGGGCGATGTTAAGCCCCGCAGCCGAGCTGCACCGGGCGATGTTAAGCCCCGCAGCCGAGCTGCACCGGGCACTGTTAAGTCCAGCGGCCAAGCCGCACCGGGATGTAAAGTCCAGCGGCCAAGCCGCACCGGGATGTAAAGTCCAGCGGCCAAGCCGCACCGGGTGATGTAAAGTCCAGCGGCCAAGCCGCAGCGGGCGATGTTAGGCCCCGCAGCCGAGCCGCACCCCGCGCCGTGAGGAAGAGAAAAGTTCCCCCCCCCCCCCCCACACCCACACCACCACCCCCTCCCACACATACACAACCACATTTTACTAAAGAAATGTGGTAGTTCTTGTACTGTATATTCAATAAAATAACAGCATTGTATTTGATTCATTTACTTCTATCGTTTAAAACAAATGCTAACATCATTTTCGTGTACTGTGGTTGGTCAATATCGAAATTGACACATTTGTACATGTACGTCATGTTTCTATAGATATCTACTGGTATTTTAAAAGAATATATCTTGATTTTGCTTTTTCCCCCCCGACATAAAAATCAAGAGTTATCATAACAGCTATGTATTAGATATTAATTTTGGTTCTACCATTAGTTGGCATAAGGTTTTCAAATAAAATAATCTTGGTGAATGTTATTCTAATAAATATAATTAAAGTATACAATATGTAGTCATAATAATGACTACAAGTAAGGTTCCGAAGGTCTTTACTAATTGTGTCAATGACTTTTAAGTTTTAAGCCACTTTTATTAGATAATGATCTGATAAGAAGTGTCAGATCTTCACACAGTTTCATAAAATGAAGTCAGGTCTGAGGTGTGGCTTTTTGAAGAAAAATTAATGAGAAGGCAGGTCATATTATACCCATCAGTCTTGATCTGTCATTTGGCGAATGAGTGCTATCACTGCTTTAATCCATTGTAATACAATCATTAACTATATTTTCATTGATTTAAAAAGTCACAGATTTATCATGATACCAACTCGGCTTTGAATAAACTATTTTCCACAGGATAATTTCTCTATCATTCTAGTATCTATTACATATTTGGAAAACTTTCAATTTTTTTGTATTTTGCGGCCACAAAATTGAAATATAAAGATAAGATAATTGCTCGGATTTTCTAGGCAGCATCAAAAGTAAAGGCATTTATCGTTCACAATGCTGACAGCTCTTCATAGGCAATATGTGGGTTTTACAGCCCTGACTTATGGTAATTAGATATCCATTTTGATAACAAGTGCTCCACCATGTGCCACAGTCAGAGATTCCAAACCAGAAAGCACAGATTTGTTTATATTTAGTTTGGTGTGAAGTTGCGTTGGTAGATAGTTCATGTCTTTGAAGTATACAATGCAGATGGTTATCACTGTAGCCAAGTAGATCATGTGCCGGATTTGAAGTCCTGAACTATCAATATGTTTTCTTTAGATAGTCATTTCAACATTTTTGTCTATTTTCATTGAGAAATTACTCCCAAGATGTGGAAAGAGGTCCACGTTTACTGGGGTCTCTTCATGGCCCTTTATTGTCATAGGACACTGCCAAGCAGCAGGGAAGGTAAAAAGGAAAAGATTGTTCAAGGATCAAGTTCATAGCCTACTAGCAGCAATGATCCTTCTTCACTATATAGTCAGAGGCATGGATCCCATCTGTTGTTGTTGTTGTTCGTCCTTCGGGTTCGAAGATGACCATGACTTCACTTTCAGTTGGAGGATTGGTGACTGTGGGTCCGGAAGTGACTGGTGAGGCCAATCCGGGCCCGGAAGGCACGCCCACACGTAAGACACAAGTGGATGGGTGCTGCAGTAGAAGTGGAGGTAGCCCGGGCCTTGTGCGCGGTGCGTTTCCTCTGGGTCTCTGCAGTGCGTCTGTTCTCTGCTGCACGGGCTCCTGTGGTGAGCTTGCTACGCCAGGTTGGACGGTCCAGAGCAAGAGACTCCCAAGTGCTGATGTTGATGTCCAAGTCTTTGAGGGACACTTTGAGGGAGTCCTTAAACTGTTTCTTCTGTCCTCCTACTGAGCGCTTGCCCTGACACAGTTCTCCATACAGAAGTTGTTTTGGCAGTCGACTCTCTGGCATTCTGACGACATGGCCTGCCCATCTGGCATGGGCTTTCCGGATCCTTCTTGGGCTGGCTTAGGCATGGATCCTACCTACAGTAGAAACCAAAAGCCCTGGAGAAGTATTCCCAATATTGTCTCTGCATCAATCTTCAAATCCAATACAGGATCAACAAGTTGTTATCCCCAACAGAGAGGACCTGACTACATTTAAGTGGCTCTAATGAGTGCTGCATGGAATTATGTTCCCAATACCAAACTCCTGCATCGATGCAATAACAGCAAGAAATTACCAGGTGGCCACTGGAAATACTTCAAGGATGATCCCAAAGCCTTCTTGAAAAATTGTATCTTCAATTCATTGAAATTGCTGATCGTGACTGCTCAAAATGGGGAAGTATATGAAATTACACTGAGAACTTTGAGTATGTTTGTCAGAAGTACATAGATCCCCAGTAAAAATGGAGGAAGAAGTGCACCACCTTACTGTAGCCGAATTGGCAGATCCCATATTGGCCTTATTAGCTGTCTTCGATAATATAAAGTGGAATAGAAGCAAGCTATCCTTGACCTCATGGGACTGCCTAAGAAGAAGGACATTTATACAGAAGACAAAATCAAGAAGGTGAGATTGAAAGAGAAAGATGTAGAAAGAAAGAAAAATGTTAAAAATATTTAAATGCTTATACATCTGTAGTAATAATTAAGATCTGAAGTAAGAATTCGTACACAAAATTGAATCTTTAAAGTCAGTGAGGTTGCTTTGCCATGATTAGGGCATTGTTAACTCTTGAATTAGCAATTTCTAACTTCTACATTACGATGGATATATAAATACTGTACCTTCATGGCCTTCGTTTATTTAAAGCAGAATCTTTCAGATACCAATGTAGTGAATCTTGCGGGGAGCAAAGCAATTTAGTTCGCAAACTTTACAAGTTAGTATTTAATTGCCTCTGTATGGCTATTGATGGTGCTATCTGATTTTCTCCATAATCATTTCTCACTGCCATTTTTATGGCAAAATCTTTGCATACAAACATAATTGCAAAGTGTAGCAGTTTCTGACAGCAAGGGGCTAAAATATTCAAATAGCTACTTGTTTATGGAAATAATGTCTCTTTATCACTTATTTGAGCAGGAAAAGATTGCTCATTAGACCATTGGCATAATATTGTTACGTTCTCAAAATATTTAGAATGACTTGTTCATATATTGAACAATATATGGAACAAATCTTGAAAATAACAGAAGACCACTGAATCTTTTGTTACTGGCAACTAAGGATGTCCGTCATTCTTTCCAGAGCTTTACTGATCCCAGTTTTCAATAGGCTGTCGTGTTTTAAGGTAATACTAGACTAAGTGGACCCGTTGGGCCCAAACCTCTCCTGCATTGGTGCAACACCCCCTCACTCCTTCCCACCCTCCCCATCTCCCCCCTTCCTCCTCCCCCCTGCCTCCTCCCCTCCCCCCTCTTTCCGTCCTCCCCCTCCCTCCTTCCAACCCCTCCCACACCCCTCCTTCCTCCCCTCCCCTTCTCCCCTCTCTCCCCTCCCCCTCCCCCTCCTTCCCTCCCCTTCCCCCTCCTCGCCTCCTCCTCTCCCCAACTCCTCTCCCCCACCTCCCCTCCCTGCCACTCCCCCCCTCCATCCCCTCCCCATTCCCCCTATCCCCTCCCTCCTCCCCTCCCCCATACTCCACCCCCCTCAACCCTCCTTACCCCCCTCCCACCCCCTCCCTCCCTAGGTGATAGATTTAAACTTTAAAATGTGAATAACTTTAAAAATATAACACCGATTTCAATGAAACTTCTTCCATTAGCACCAAAGGGACGACGGTGAATAAGATGGGCCTAAAATTGTCGCGCTGTCGTGTACCGTTTTGGCTGTAGTTCGGGAACAAACAAACAAACAAACAAGAGTTTTAGTATATAGATGGGAAGCTGATATTTCTGCTATTCATCCTGCATTGCATGCAACTTTGGTTCATTTAAAATAACATCAGTACAAAAATCATTTCAGTTTGTTCAATTACTTGAAAGATGCCTTTTTGACGTGTGACTTTAAATATGGTGCTGAAGTAGGAAATCGTTAATTGAGACATTTGTTCCCCAAAGATCTGTATGCAAAGAATCATTGTCATTTTGATCACGAGCATTATATTTCTATTATTTTGTGGTTTTGTTTCTTACATGTAAGGATAGAATTACTGGCCAAAGACATTCTTGCCATAGAGGGAGCACAGAGAAGGTTCACCAGATTGATTCCTGGGATGGCAGGACTTTCATATGAAGAAATACTGGATAGACCTGTACTCGCTGGAATTTAGAAGATTGAGGGGGGGTTTTATAGAAACTTACAAAATTCTTAAGGGGTTGGACAGGCTAGATGCAGGAAGATTGTTCCCGATGTTGGGAAGTCCAGAACAAGGGGTCACAGTTTAAGGATAAGGGGGAAGTCTTTTAGGACCGAGATGAGAACGTTTTTTTTCACACAGTGAGTGGTGAATCTGTGGAATTCTCTGCCACAGAAGGTAGTTGAGGCCAGTTCATTGGCTATATTTAAGAGGGAATTAGATGTGGCCCTTGTGGCTAAAAGGATCAGGGGGTATGGAGAGAAGGCAGGTACGGGATGATCAGCCATGATCATATTGAATGGCGGTGCAGGCTCGAAGGGCCGAATGGCCTACTCCTGCATCTATTTTCTATGTTCTATGTTTCTAAATTATTTCAATTTAAAGAACGCTCTAATTTCTGCCTTAACTGCACTGGTATGTCTTTTTTTAGGTTCTATGCTATTTATTTGGACAGTAAAGTTTTATGAGGGTCATTAATAAATTCATTGATAAGCATCTAATTTTGAAGATGACATAATGCATTCTGTTCATGTTGCTTTATCATAAGAAGAAAATTAATATCAGGAAGACAAAACTAACTACTCTGGTGTAATTCTTAATTATGATTATAAGAAGGACAAAAATGTCTGCCTTTTTGCATTTAATTGAAACTCAATATAGTGTAAAATTTAAATTTGCAAGACACAGCTCTTAGAAAATTATTTAATTTACCTGAATTAAAGTGTATGTTCACTCTATTTATTGGTGATTTTGTAAGGAATTTCTCCTTGTCCTGCCTTAATGTTGTAACAAGAGACCAACATGTGGATTAAGAAAAGAACCTACATCATACTGATGTTTATTCAAATTGGCAATGTGCAATTTGTCCTGTCATAGATAGTCCAGTGTTTCATTCCTTGGGTATGACAAATGGCTCCAAATAATATGTCCAAAATGAGAAAAATTTATAATTTATCTGACATTGGTAGTAATTAAGTTCAAAACTGGAAAACATCATTCCAACAATATTCAATTTCACCATGTTGTAATTTACAAATATATGCAATCCAACTTGACCAATAACCACTCAGCTCAACATCCAGTATAAGCCTATGGCTTAACAAACTTCAAACACCACTCTGCAATCCTCGGGCGAAACTAAATCTTAGCCTTAAGTAAAGGCTATGAAAATCATTAAATTGCTTAGTGAAAAGGAGCAACATTACATAAATAGTTTCAGTGTATGCCTGTAAAATGTTAAGATGATAAAATGTACTCATTCTTAACTGCATGTTGCCCAACAGGAGGAAAATTAGCCTACATTAGAAATCTGGGAAATAAACTTTATCTGTTATGTAATTACTTTCTAGCCCCTCTCCAGCTATCTCTCCTGAATATCTTAACAGGTAGAGAGACATGTGATAATCACCTGTCCAGATATCTTATCACACTGTTGCTGTCAGTCTACATTTGATAGCAGAAATAGTACTTTAAACAAATGTAATAAACAGTTTGTTTCATGCAATAAATTTCCTTCTCTTTTTTTCCTCCTGTAATTACCCTTGTCCCCACTTTATAAATTTGTTTAAATGGACTTCACTATCATATTTCTCATAGTGCCCTATCTGTACAGCATGAAAGAGGCCATTCAGCCCCTCCAGTCTGTGCCAGCTCATGAGCATTGCCATCAATCCGATTTTCCTGTTTACTTCCTTATAACCTATTCTCTCTTACATGCCCATCAACTTGACCCTGATTCTCCTGTCAGCAGGAACAGTTTACAATAACCAATTAACCTACCCACACATCTTCGGGACATGGGAGGAAACCAAAGCACCTGGGCGGAACTCACAGGGTCTCAGGAAGAATGTGCTAAATCCACACAGACGGCACCTGATGTCCGGATCAAAGTCCAGTTGCTGGAGCTGTATGGCAGCAGCAATAACTGCTGTGCCATTGTGCTGTCCTGTCATTGTAAAGCAGTTTATTGAGTGCTTACAAAAACTGTTTAATGTAAAAATTGAAAGATTTGGTAATTATTTGACATTGCAGTGATTTATGAATTAAGGACCAGTATATGAAATCACAGCCATCCAGTGACATTCACCATTCAATTTATTACATTTAACTCTTGTAAATATTTCATATATTGTTGACCAGCTTTGTGCTTACCAGGTTCACAAGATCAATATTGTTAAAAGTAAAGGAGAATAAATCTGTATTCAATATTGTTGCACAATCTGTTGACAACTGCTCTGTCTTTTCTGGTTAAGTTTGTTATAGGTTCTGACTTTGCATATTTTATTGTCACATAAGCAAAATCAAAAATCACCACTTGTGATTAACATGAGTTAAGTATGTTTTTTTCTGATATGTTTATTTTGAATTATTGATATAGAGCATACTCCCTTTACATCCATTGATGACTTTTGCATCTGCATTTGCACTAATTTCCCATAATAAGCATTTTATACAGCTACTACCAAATTGCAGTAGTCAGTTTTAACACACTTGGAAAAGGGGAATGAGATTTGCAAATGATAAATGGGGAAGTTGACTACCTAACTAATAAAGATTTGTCTTAATCAAGTATGATTTGTCAGAACAGGAGCGCATCAGGGTCAGGGCAGAAGCAATGAATAATACAGCATTCACAGGAGGAAAGGACCACAGAAATGCGTAATAAATATGCTGTGATTATCCAGTGCTAATTCATATTCAGGGGATGAATTATTTCAGACCAGTCACAACGATGGCGAGCCCTCCCAGCATTCATAGAACTATTTAAAGATGATAAAAAGTTATTTATTTATC
Source organism: Rhinoraja longicauda (assembly GCF_053455715.1). Classification (NCBI taxonomy): domain Eukaryota; kingdom Metazoa; phylum Chordata; class Chondrichthyes; order Rajiformes; family Arhynchobatidae; genus Rhinoraja; species Rhinoraja longicauda. The sequence continues at coordinate 29,133,567 of NC_135968.1, read as the reverse complement.
TCTTAAATATCCTTTTAATCTTCAAGCTTGTAGTTACCTTGAATATCATTTTTAAGGGTATCGCTTTAGTGTCATCTATGTCGTGGCTGCACTTTCTGCTTGTGGCTGTTCTCCTTGTGAAAAGGGCCAAAGTTCGTCAGTTGTGCTGCATACTGAATAAAAAAAACTCTTGCAAAATTGATGATAGCCCCAATTATTTATCTGTGCAGACAGTCAGAGTGAAGCAGATGCCATTGTGCCCCACACCAGGATGAAATTAATGTATGATGTTTTGATCCCTATATGTCAAGACAACAATTCATTTTGTGATATTCCAGCGGACATGCTTCTTTTCCTTGTTTATTGACTTCACTAGTCATTGACTATGAGGAAAAAACACAATTCATCAAAGTGACAATGTTTTACCCTCAATTACTGACTGTGGCATTGTCACATTTGCTGGTGGAAATAAATTGAATCATTAGAACCAAGGTGAAGATGTCAACTTGGCAGCCAAACGAAACAGAGAAGAATCTAATTAACCAACCTGCTTTGAATCAGCAGTATTTAATGGCATCTGTTTTCCTTTTTTTTCTATGGGAGGGTGTACGAGATCATCTTAAAACATTTTTCTCGATGTGTTCTTTTTATCATAAAATTCTTAAAATGAATGCATTGAACCTTTGGGGAGACATAATGCTATTGATAATCCCATGAGACAAACCAGTACCGAAGAAATACCTTAATGGGAACATCAATTTATAGTCAAATATCTAAAAAAAATGTATCCAGCTACATCTGTCATTGTTAGCTTCAACATTTAACACTTTCGCAAACTCAGTACAGGAAGTATTTTTGATTTTATTTAATATTTCCTGATTGTTAAGTTTTGATTAAATTTTGATGTGTTTTAGACATTTTCACCTTCATTATACATTTCACTTTAGTTGTTCCCAACTTAGAGAAGAACAAACTTAATTTAATCAGAGATTTCTCAGAATACTCTAACTTAAAATATCTTCAAGGATTTTCATTTATTTTTAAATGCCAGTTCTTCACATAAACCTATTTAGATGGAATCTGAAAAATATATACGCTTCTGCAATTCAGCAATAATTATGAAGCATAAATTTGAAGCAGTCTTACGACAAATACCTTTTACATTTTATAGTTTGTATTTGATTTCTCAACAAATATGTTTACTGAAATCTTTCAGTTCTGTATAATTGATCTGCGCAGCTACTGCAAAATTATCTGGAAGGCAATTTGCGTTTTGCAATGTTTCACCAGTTTCTATTGTTTCTGCAGAAATTGGTTTCTCAGCAGGTTGCAGCAGAGGTTGGCCACTAAAATGATTTAATTTCTGTGAAGTTTTGAAGGTTGTTGACTCAGTTTAGGTTCAGTCTCACTGTCTTGCACACTGAAGAGATTTTGATGCTTTATTTTTATCAACTTTTTACGTGCAGTGTAACTTATAGTGATTGTTATCTTTGGGTTACAGAACAAATTGGACAGGAGATTCTGGAGAACCTCCATCATGACAAAGAAAAGATTCAACGAGCTCGGGAAAGAGTGAGTATGCAATTGTTCAACTGAAGGGGCTTTCAGTCGATCTCTGTAGAAAATAACAGAGAAAAATAATCAGATCTTCAAGTTAAGGGCCTTAATGAACATATTTTTTGCTTAAATAAATTTATAAAATAGTTCACAGGTAAACACATACTAACTGCCAAATGGAAGAATCTAACCTTTATTCCAAATGTAGACTGATTTTATAGATTTAAAAAAAGATTTCTGTTAAAATGAAGACCAGCAATAGTAATGTTGTTAACAGTCTTTTAACTCTTGCATGAACCGTTTTCTTCATGTAGCTTTAGATTAATAAGTGTAATCAAGCTTTTGCTAGTTGGAGTTTATTGTAAAAGATACATTGATCTGAAAATATTGCCCGAAGAATGAGGCTCAATTGTTTGGGACATTACAACAACAAAAAAATATCCTGTGCATGACCATGCCTTATCTTTTTCCTAAATGGTGAACTGAACAAGGGATGTAATCTTTATTCAAGATATTCGGACTTCAGTCAAGTTGTTGGTTCTGCTTGTGTATCTTATTAATTGCAACTTAATTATTTTTTCAAATCCATATATCTTATATATATAATATAAAAATGCCTCAAATTGCTTAATTCAAGATTATTTCATATCTTATATATAATATAAAAATGCCTCAAATTGCTTAATTCAAGATTATTTCTTTCGCATGATGATTTCTATGTGAATTTTAATTTTTTAATTTTTGCTGCATTTTCTTTCATTAATCTTCCCACATAATTATCCTGGTTGTGCTATATTTTTGTTAACAGCTTATTGATGTAATCCTACATTAAATTGTTCAGGTAGGTTACAGATCTCTGAAAATGTATGTAACCGTTGATTTTCATCAGCCACTGTATTTTAATTTTATAGTCAAGCAATCTATGCAGTCAGTTTTTCGAACTCACGGATACATTGTGCATGAGAATGGGAAAAAATGCAAATTTATTCCTCTTTGTTCATTCCAGAATTCTAACTTCAAGAGCATAGTTCATAGGTTTTTCTATGACTGCATATTTCTGCAAAGGTAGCAAAAGGGATCAGTACAAAAACAGCATGCCAGCTTTAGAGTCACCAAAAGATTGGAGTCTGCACTTTTGTGCTTGAGTATACCTTAAAGGGATCAGCTTTTCCCTAGAAAAGAAAGGTAGAATAGAGAACTATAATTTTCCTAGAAAAAAAAAGAGTTCATAATCAAGATTTTTTAAATGAATTCTAGGTCATAACGACTGTATCATCCTTTGCCCGTGTTCGTCAAATTTTATTAAAGCTAATGTCCTTTTGAATGAAGAATATAAATGATCAAAATTGGCTTCTGACAAGATTTTTTTACACAGCTATTGTTGAAAATATACATTCGATTTGTGTAGAAGGAAGAGTGTGCTTTGCATTTGAGAGTGCACTGTTTTCTTGGAACTAGAAAGGCTTTTTTTTATTTGATGTATTAGTCTAGCCATACTTATTTTTTGGTAGAATATGAGTGTCTTTTTTTTTAAAGAATAAAATGAATTATTATCATTGGCAGTGGAGACCTGTTTTCAGTTTGAAAGTTGAACTTTTGTGTATAAAATAACTATTTAGTCATGTTCTGCCAAGTAAACCTTTGCTTTCTCATTTTCTCTTTCAGCTGCGTGAAACTGATACAAACCTTGGTAAGAGCTCCAGAATCCTGACAGGAATGTTGCGAAGGTAAGGTCAAGGTAGGAATCTGTTGTGCTTTTTCTATAAATAACCTTCCCCCTCCCTTGAATGAAGTACTCGTTTTGCAGAAGTGTCAAATAATTGAACTGCGTTTCCTTCTTGGCGCTTAATTTACCATTTGCGCTTTTTTTCCCGAAATACACGCAGTTCAAAGTATGCACAGCCTCATCTCATGTAGAACAAAATATAAATTGTCTGATTGCACATTGGGTGGCATTGTTTCATGCAAGCTGAACTAAAAGCATTGCTGGAGTATGCCGCAGCTGGTGGCTATGGTAGCAGTGATATAAATTATTCTTCTAATGTAAAACACTGATTTGTGATTTGTGATTTTTTAAATGGTTGATTCTGTTTTGGTTTTTAATTGATTCTTGGTAGATTGGCTAGTGCCAAGGTACAGAATGTTATTTGTAAGTGAGAGCCATCAAAAAAGATTTCAACTTTGGCAGCATTGGTTTGAGGATTAGCTTCATTTATCTTTTCTCTCACTTCTGCTGGCCTTTTACAATAATAGTCAATAATAACTTTTAAAATTTTCACAACAAATCCACTCATAATAAGTGATCAGATCATAATGTAATCAAGCATTGATTAGGAGCATCTTGCATATGAAAATGAAACTAGTCACTATTGAGGAATAGAAGGCAAGAATGGTAATGCCAGTTTTTAGACTTTGTACCTTCAACAGAATGAATTTGACTTGCGCATAGCCTCTGTTCAAGACAGGTGAGACATTATTGTATACATGAGAGGTCAAATGAAGCAACTTTTGTCTCCATCCATTTTGCTCCTAATAATTTACAAAACATGGCCGGGACATTTTGGGAAAGGCCATTCATAATGTTATTTATTCCTCTTTGCCACAGATGTTCGGAAGATACTGTGCATAATCTTTTGTTTTGCAATTTAGATATTTTCAAAATACAATGGGCACACAACATTCTAAACTCTTCATGGTTTCTGACAACGTGGTTTTCTTCGTGAGGAGCTTCGGGCAAATCATTTGGAAAAGATGACTGAAGTCCCTTTGGCAACTCACTGGCTAGACTTGTGGAGTCCTTCAGGCAAATCATTCTGGCTAGACTTAGAGAGTGCTTTTGTCAGAATTCTCGGGATAGACTCGGGGAGTGCTTCAGTTAATTTTATCTGGATTCATGAATCTTTGAGTCTTTTTTCTCTGGCAAAGATAGTGAAGACCTTCAGTGAAATCATTCATGGATTCCTTAAAGCATATCACTCAGGATATCACAAGATGAGGAGAAAAGCAAAACTGTAAGAAAGAAGCAAACAGGAGGTGCTATGCGGTATCAGTTTCATAGACAAAGTCCAATATCCACAATAGGTAGAGGTGAATTATACAGTATCCGAGCTTATGGAAGAACTGTTCAGAAGCCTGATACAGAGGGGAAGAACCATTTCCTGCATTCAAGCTTTCAAACTTCTGTACCTTCAGCCGGACGGGAGCAGGGAGAAGAAGGAATGATGGGAGGGACAAGTCTTTAATTATGTTGGCTGCTTTTCTGAAGCATTGTAAAGTGTAGATGGAGTCAATTGTGGGAAGTCTGGTCTGTGTGATGGACTCGGCTACATCAACAACTCCCTGCAATTTCTTGCCGTCTTGGGCAAAGCTGTACCCAAACCAAGCTGGGATGCAACTCGACAGTATGCATTCTGTGGTGCATCTGTAAAAGTTAGAAAGAGTCACTGTATCATGCTGAATTTCCTCGCTCAGGAAATAGATGTATTGATGTGCCTTCTTGGCTGTTGCATCAATGTGGTTGGTCCACGACAGATCATTGGTGATATTAATTTCAAGGAAGTTGATTGAAACGCTCGACCGTTTCCACTTACGTACCATTGATATTGATTGAGGCATATACTCCACCATACTTCCTGAAGTCGATCACTAGCTACTTTGGCTTGATGACATTAAGGAAGATATAATTATCCTGACACAGTGTTACAAAGCTCTCTATCTCCTTCCTCTACTCCATCTGATCGTTGTTCGTGATCTGTCCCACTACAGTGGTGTCATCTGCAAATTTGTAGATGGAGTTAAAGCCGAATTTGGCTGCACTGTCATAGTGTATAAGGAGTAGAGGACTGAGAATATATCCTTGCGAGGCACCGGTATTGAGAATTATTGTGGAGGAGGAGATCAGAAAGTTGAGAATCCAATGGCAGTGGGTGGTGTTGATTCCTAGGTCACGGAGATGAATTTGGATGAGATTATGGTGTTGAAGGCAAAGATATAGTCGACAAATAGGAGTCTAATGTAGGAGGCCTTATTGTCTATATGTTCCAAAGATTGCCATGAGCAGACACTTTGATAATTTTCACCTTGAACAGCTCTAAGGCTCAGGGTAGAAATAGGGAATTCAACAAATTGCAGGCTCCCCAGGTCTGAGGTCATTGATTACATCCGGAGACTCCTTTAGAGGGCTTCATTGCCCCCCGCCCCCAATGTGTTGTGACATATTCTTTATTATATGATGTGTGATGTGATCATCCATAAACTGTCATACAAGTGTGGACATGAAATACTGCAGATGATGGATTTCAGAAATACAAGCAGAAAATGTACATTAGGCAGTATCTATCAAGAGAGAAATGCTTCATTCAGTCCATCTGGGTAACATTAAATCTCCATCCCCCTCTCACTCTGACCTGTCTGCCTTTTGATCCCCTACATTGTTCCAACATAGCTCGATGCAACCTAAAGGAACAACATAGTTTTCCAATGAGGCATATTGGAGCCTACTGGACTTACTTTTGAATCCAATGTTTCAGACAATTGATCATTTCAATTTGGTGTCACACATTTCCATTACTTTACCAATGTTTTTCTCTCTTCTTTTCGGTTAAATCCAGATTTCATTTAACTCCTCTGTTCAGACCATTTCCTCTGGCACCAATACCACTTGCATTATTCAGCCACTCCTTGTTTTCACCCTTCCACAAACCTTCCCATTTGTTAACTCCACTCACCCTCTCTTCCTTGAACGTTAACTTTTTTTCATTTCCAACCTTTCCCAATTCTCTTCGAACATCATGGACCTGGAGTCATACAGTGTGGAAACTTCGGCCCAACTTGCCCACTCTGATCAACACGTCCCATCTACACTTGTCCCACCTGCCTACGTTTGGCCCATATCCTTCTAAACCTAGCCTATCCATGTACCTGTCAAAATGTTTCTTAAATGTTGCAACAGTACGTGCTTCAACTACCTCCTCCTGGCAACACGTTCCATACACCTTCGTGTGAAGAAGTTACTCCTCAGGTTCCTATTAAATCTTTCATCCCTCACCTTAAACCTCTGTCCTCTGGTTCTCGATTTCCCCGACTCTGGACAGGAAACTCTGTGCCTCTACCCAATCTATTCCTCTCATAATTTTGTATACCTCTTTCAGATCAACCTTCAACCTCTTGTGCTTCAAGGCACTGGTCAGACTGCATTTGGAGTATTGTGAACAGTTTTGCACCCCTTATCTGAGGGTGTATATGCTGGCATTGAAGAGGGTCCAGCAGAGGTTTACGAAAATGATCCCTGGAATGATTGGGTTAACATAGCTTGAGCACTGGGTCTGTTCTCGCTGTTTTAGAAGGATGACGGGGGACCTCATTGAAACTTACAGAATAGTATAAGGCCGAGATAGAGTGAATGTGAGGAAGTCTTATCGCTCAACTTTCTCAGACGTCTACATTTGACTGCCAGACTCTGCTGCTGCTAGAGCGATGCCTCAGATATAATCTTTATCAAGCAGGCTTTTGAAGTTCATCAGCAGTTTCATTGCCTGGACTGGTCCAGTCACTTTCTGTGTTACAGACCACAGAAAATGCTAATGTGATGGTGTGCTGCATATGTGCTGTATGTATGTTACATAATACAACTGGGACAATCCTTTGAGTCATTATTGAATAGTATCCTTGGCACGATTAAGGTGTGAACACAGACTGACTACAACACTTGGCTAGAGCCAGAGCCAGAAGGATTTGAAGAGTATTTTATTGAAACAAACTTTGTTGCCCTGCCATGATGTTCAATCATACACTATTATTTTTCCAAAGTGCAAGTGTCCAAATTAGCAACATTTATAGTCTTGATGAAAATGGCAGTGACATCAGCGACAAGAAGAACATTGTCTGCACCTGATGATTTTAATGAGCTTCATCATTTTGCTGACTTACCCAAATGTGTATGCACAAGGGTAAGTATGCACAAATGTGTATCTTGAATCATTCTATATTGCATTGAGGACTTTCTAAAAAGGTACTGACATTGATCTGCTCAGCACCAGTGTCCCTAGCTGGTGGATGTTTTGACTGACTTATTTTGACTGTGGATGAAAAAATGGTTTCCAATATTTCATTAAATTTCAGGAGCACCTCCAGGAATAAGTAGGAGAATGAAAAGGTTTTAAATGATGTTTCAATGCTTGCTACTACTTTATAATCATTCCACTGATCATCTTCCACCATCAATATGGCATCAATCAGGATCATAATGATCCACTTTCTTGGATGAGTACATCTCCAGTGGCATTCAATAGCATTACACATCCAGGGCAAAGCAGCCTACTTGATGGACTGCCAGTGGCATTCATTCCCTCCTCCAGCAGCAAACTAAATGCAAAAAGCACTGCAGTTGCAGTGGACCTCTTTCTTAGTGGTAAAAAAAACACAAGCATTAGGTACATGAGAACCTCACCATCTGAAGGTTGCCTTCCACAGCATCCTTATTTAGAAATATGTCGCTATTCCTTCACAATTGTTGGGTCTAAATCGTGGCACTCCCCATCAGTACTGTGGGAGTGCCTTCACCCAAAGAACCATTGCCATTCAAGAAGGCAGCTCATCACCACTTTCTCAAGGGCATTTAAGGTAGAGCAATAAATGCTGGCTTTGCCAGCAAAGTACATATGCTGAAAAAGTAACCAATCAACCAACATAATATTTTCCAAGATTGTAATCTGCTTTTAAGTGCAGCCTAGGTAGACATAAAATGCTGGAATAACTCAGCGGGACAGGCAGCATGTCCGGAGAGAAGGAATGGGTGACGTTTCGGGTCGAGCCCTTTCTCCAGACTTCAAACCAGCATCTACAGTTCTTTCCTATACATTTAAGTGCAGCCTCCCTGTAGCACCCCAAATCCTCCATCAACAAGCAGTTTGTAAGTGATGCTACTCATGTTGGTTGCTCATCTGCTGTTTTCAAATGAGATCTGATGAAAAACGGTGTGGCCAGAGCATTCTTCCCATCCACTGTACCAACCTCAGTGTCTGATTAAAATTGGAATTATTCAGCCAATCTGAAATAATTCTGACAGGATGTTGCAATTGTTAGAAATTATATAAATAAATATAAATCTTTTGACAGCATTTCTGAACTTCTATACAATATATGAGGAATGTTGCACTTTACTTTGTAACGTGAAATGCTCAACATTCTTGCCATAATCGCTAAGAGTTTTGCATGAAGAGGGCTGGTGTGTACACTCAGAATGAATTACTTAAGTACTTAGACTTGTTGGATTCACTCCTTTCTATTTAGAAATTCTATATATTCACTCCCAACTATATATAGTATTAAAATGCTTCTTTCATAACTCGCATGATTGGATTTCATTTCCAACTAAACCAAAACTCAACCTTTCTTAAATCTCTTCCCAAAGCATGTAAATCGCATTAGTTTTGTCTGAGCTGCTATGTGGGATGTCCCAGTTTTGGGGGAGGGGAGACTAAGAAGGCTATGTTGCCAAACATGTGTTTTCTGAACATTTTGAGAGAATTGGCCCATTGTTTCAAGGTAATTTAGGCAATCTGGCTACTTTCATAATCCACTCAGCAATTTTTTAATGATTTCCAGTTGAGGAATTTTCATCCACATATATATGTAATATGCTCTACTACAGCACCCACTTTATCTACTAAAATATTCACTCTAAAGACCAAATGTTCATGCATGCTATATGACATTAAATTAAACAAAACTGGATCTGCTATGATATTCACTTGGAAATGCATATTTGCTGCTTTTATTGAGACGAGATGCCACTTTTAGACCATTTTATGTTACCCTTAGATTGAAGATTATTGTAGGATACTGCATTCTTTGGTGATGGTAGACAAAACTATGGTCAAAAGCACAAACTAAAAAAATCAACTAGATTAAATTGAAAAAGAAGTGAATTGTACCTTCAAACTGTAAACAGGTTGTCCATAGATATGAGTAATACTGACAGGGTTAAATCTGTCAGCTTTCTATTTTATTTAAGTAGTCTCACTACAATATGTTCCCATTGCAAACACTGCTGACAAAGATTTACTTTACTGATTGTCATGACTTCAGTTTAACAGAAACCTCACAATTTTGTTTGTGAACCGTAACTTAGAAAAAACTGATTAAGAGTAAAATGTAAATGCTTTAAAAATGACATTAGTTAGTTTCAAAATTCAGAGAAAAAGGAAGTAGGAATTGAAATAGATGCTTCAATGCCTGCAGACAATCAAAAACAAATGCTGCCAAAGGCCCACAATGACTGTCTCAGTAACAAATATTCTGCATACGTCTCCATTTTGTCAAAACTCATTAAATGGTCTGCCTGCATTATGTCATTTGGGGTGTCGACAAATCATTCATCATTTTTTGTGCAAAAATAACGTGAAGTCATTTAAATAATATCATATTAATGTTAAAGTTCAGCTTGAACTCAGCTGTCACTTAATGGCATAGCTTAATCAGACATAGCATTTAGAAAAATGTGGTCCATGAGAATACATTTGTTTTTCGGTTGCCCGAATCAAATCAGGATTTATGATACTCCATACTGGCATATTTTTACCGCATTTATGCTTGACATGTCTCAAATTTGCTTCTGAAGGTATTTATAATAATTTTCAATAAAAACGAACCATCCATGAGTAGTTTGTTTGTACAGATTTTATAGTAATTTAGTTAGACAAGGGCAAGCGAAAAACATTGTAACCTTTTAAAATTGCCTGTTAAATCTGAAGCGTCTTTTTTCTAAACTATAGAATAGATTTGTCATTGTAAATTGGCTTCTTGTGTAGCGTCGATGGAAGATATTTATCCTGCAGATCAATGTTAAGAAAATACAGTGGGAAATTTATTTGTAACTTTGTTGCAAAATTCTGGTTCCTTTAGGGCATCAAGCGATCGGTCTGGGCTGTGCTGCAAATATTGGGACATGTGTTAATCATTATACTTAGTGATAGAATTAACTTCCCTGAACAAATTTTTGCTTCAAGCCATTTTAAACTTCTATTTCTTCCAAAATGGACTTGTGTATTACGAAGTGGGTATCTACATCCTTTGATAAAATATGATTTTTGGTGATGTTGAACTTAATGATGGTCAGTCTCCCGTGCATGGTTTTAAAGACAAAGCTTTAAAGTGTATTCTTGCAAAGTTCAATTTAGTGGACTTGGAGTGCTAGATTAACAAAGTTTATTTTTTAAAAGGTATAAACGGTTAAAAAAGACAGTGGTAAGAACATGTACAGCTTGCCCAAATTACTTCTAAACGCCTGAGTACAATTCCTCATTCTTCTTTAAAGCATTCAGCTAAAACACATGCGAGACCAGAAAGCATCCTCTGTGTAAAGTGTTACAGATGCACTGTCTCCTGATTCATAGACCTATTGAGTTTTTGTCATTACCAGTGTGGATTATAGCAATGCACACAGTAGTGCTGTAGCTGATCAATTCAAAAGTTGAATAAATCATGGAACCTTATTTTTTTAACAGTCATTTAAATAAGTTAAACTGATGATGCCAGGAAGGTAACGTCAATTCTCTCAGGAAAGTTTTATGTTTGGGTGGCAGCATTATATGTTTGGTTTTCTCTCAGAATTTGTTTTGTGTAGAATATTTGATGCAATATGATATTATGTTGCAAATAATGTTATTATACCTCGTGTGAAGACAGTTGTGAAGCCTTCATTGGTTAGCTGCCATTAGAATTGTATTGCACAAACAACCTGAAGGCTGTGCTATGCCTCAGGAACAAAATGCACCCGTTAGATATGGTGGAAACTGCTTTCTAAATTACATGTGCAATGGACCTTTGTGAATGTTTACACATTTAATCTGTCTCTAAATGCGTGATTTAGAACACACATTTCAGCACATACCAATCTCTATAAAATGCGTAGTGAGGTTTATAAATTAAAGTGGTACATTTGAAATAAAGAGATGCTTATTATGTTCTGTGCATAATATTTATTTTAATCCCTTGTTCCTGAAAGGAACTGCCCTTCTTGAATATGAATAAGCCAAGAATGTTTTAAACATTGAGACAAAAAGTGAGTTTGAAAATGCCTGTACTGAAAAATCCTTCGTTATACTTGCAGAAAGTTGAAGATGCTTGTTATCTTACAATACTACAATTGTTCTACTAATCTTCGACAAAGAAGTAGATTTAAATATTATTCTATACATCGTAAGAGTAAAATTAAATATTGTACTACAATAGTATATGCAGTTTTGGTGATAAATCGGCAGACTATAGATCAGAATACATCAATGATTCATGATGTATGTTAGTGCCAAATGACTAGAAAATGTTAATAATTAGGTTTCCTTGTTAAAATGCAGGTACAATTGGATGCATATAATTGAAAATAATAGTCTGCGTAAAGTTGTGTTCGTGGTATATGCAGCGGCCTCAAATATATGTCTTGACTCATTAATGTTTAAATTTAAATTGTATTGTATTGTGGATTCTGGATCACTGGTAAGAACAAATGAAGAGCATAGTTTGGCTTTTGCAGCATAAATGTCTGATTTTAGTGATCTACAGCACCAATAATACACACCTGGTTTAATCTTTATGCAGAAGTCAGTACACTTTTTAGAAAATGTATTGAAAATGTCTTTATTTCCACTGCAACGCCCATAAACATGATCTCCATGTATCTCGGTTTTATTTTGAAAGGGCAAAAAAAAATTCCATGGTTATGAGAGTGAGGAATATAATTGTAAATAGTGAATGATTTTTCTGGTTTTATTGTTGAGAGATGGTTTCAGAGCTATCTAAATTTAGTACAGGTACTCCTCAGCTTACGATGTTTCGACTTGCGATAGTTCGACTTTGCAATGGTGCAAACGGCAGCAACCCTTAGCGCGCCGCCGCCTGCTTCCGGACACGTGATCCCACGTGTTCAATGCATTTTGACTTGCAATACTGTCGGTTTCCGATGGGTTTCTCGGAACGGAACCCCATCGGAAGCTGAGGAGTACCTGTATAACATTGCCAGATACTAAGTAAAGCTCTGATCCATATTACCGCAGCAATGTTGTAGATTTTAAACTAGTTACCCAAGTGTAATGTTAGCATTTTCCATGGGGTGCCGAATTTCCATTAGCATTTATTTTAAAACATTTTGGTACTTAATTTCATGAAAGCAAACTGCTTACCGTATAGTTGATCACATTCCACTACAAAAGATATTATTAATATTTTTCAGATTGAATGTTGCAACTCTAGAATAATATCAGTACATTTTTGTCATTTTATGACTCCTGTAGAATTATCTTGGCAGCTTCCTGTTCTCTTTTAAATTATAAGGAACCTAATGTCAAGTCGATAATCATTTGCAAACCTGCCAAGAAAAAGTGTTACTTAGTGTAAATATAAACAAAAATACCACAGCAAATAGGATACCTTAAATTAGCGATTGAATAAACAAAGATAGACTGAAATGCAAAAACTCTGTACTGATTCAATATGAATAAATGTAAGTTCAGAGCATAAGAAATCATCAGGCACTGAAGAAAGACACTGCATAATTTCTCAAAAAGTGACCTGTTAAGAAAGTTGGTAGTGGTCAAACATGGAAAAATTAAAACAATGAAGTAGAATTGCAAAAGATGACACAAAGCTGGGTGGCAGTGTGAACTGTGAGGAGGATGCTATGAGGATGCAGGGTGACTTGGCCAGGTTGTGTGAGTGGGCAGATGCATGGCAGATGCAGTTTAATGTGGATAAATGTGAGGTTATCCACTTTGGTGGTAAGAACAGGAAGGCAGATTATTATCTGAATAGTGTCAAGTTAGGAAATGGGGAAGTACAAAGAGATCTGGGTGTCCTTGTTCATCAGTCACTTTAAGTTAGTTTGCAGGTACAGCAGACAGTGAAGAAAGCTAATGCATGTTGGCCTTTATGACAAGAGGAGTTGAGTATAGGAGCAGTTGTACAGGGCCCTAGTGAGACCGCACCAGGAATACTGTGTGCAGTTTTGGTCTCCAAATTTGAGGAAGGACATTCTTGCTATTGAGGGAGTGCAGCGTAGGTTCACTAGGTTAATTCCCGGAATGGCAGGACTGCCGTATGTTGAAAGACTGCAGCGACTAGGCTTGTATACGCTGGAATTTAGAAGGATGAGAGGGGATCTTATTGAAACATATAAGATTATTAAAGGATTGGACACGTTAGAGGCAGGAAACATGTTCCCAATGTTGGGGGAGTCCAGAACCAGGGGCCACAGTTTAAGAATAAGGGGTAGGCCATTTAGAATGGAGATGAGGAAAAACGTTTTCACTCAGAGTTGTAAATCTGTGGAATTCTCTGCCTCAGAAGGCAGTGGAGACCAATTCTCTGGATGCTTTCAAGAAAGAGCTAGATAGAGCTCAATGATAGCGGAGTCAGGGGGTATGGGGAGAAGGCAGGAACGGGGTACTGATTGAGAATGATCAGCCATGATCACATTCAATGGCGGTGCTGGCTCGATGGGCCAAATGGCCTACTCCTGCACCTATTGTCTATTGTCTATTGTCTAAAAGCGTTTTGATATAGTGGAGGTACTAGAGACTGTAGATGCTAGCACCAGGAGCAAAAAACGTTGGCTTACCTTTCCCCCACAGATGCTGCTTTACCGTCCAGCAGTTTGTTTTTTTGATCTCGTTATAATCACCTGTTTAGACAGGTTCCACATAATCTTTCATAAATGATTTTTTTAAAGTTCTTGAAATTCTGTCTCTGAATTGATGAATGTGAGGGTTTTAGGCCAAAAATACTTGATAATTCAAATTATAAGCGTAATTAAGTAGGCCCCGAACATGAGCTCAGTCTCAAGTGAGATTAATCTCCGTGCCATACCGAGCATTGCGATGAATATCTAAAGGTGTCTTTACCTTGACTGTAATGCTGCCAGGTTATATTGGAATAGTTTGCTAACTAGCAAAAAGGTTCTGATCCTGTTGTATATTATATTATGAATAACATCAAGAAAGAGTGGAATTAAAACATATGTGCATACTTGAACTGAAAGTCAAATGCATGATTATCTGCAAACTTTCTTAAGCTCTGCTTTTAATATAAACAGCTAAAGTGGTTTGTAGTATGGATGATCAGCCATGATCACAATGAATGGCGGTGCTGGCTCGAAGGGCCAAATGGCCTCCTTCTGCATATATTTTCTATGTTTCTATTAGTTGCTTTTAAGTTGTACCACAATACAAAGCTTTCATCCTATTGTGATAATATATTTTGAGGGTTTTTTTAACTTCATTAATTGTTATTAACATAATAGATGACTAAAAAATAATGGATGAATGGAGACCTGTTATTAAGGCTTTATCATGCCATCCAGTGTGTAGTTATTCCAAACAAATATAGTAATGACAAAAATTCTAATGAAGTATATTGCTTTAATAATAATCAAATGTATTTAATTTATTTTATTCAATATCATTCATTTATTTTATTCAATATATATTATTATTTAAACCCTTCTTGTACTGAGAAAATGTTTTATTTTCGAAAAGATAAATATTATTTGTTCGGATTCATGATGCAGGTTTGCAAGCTGAAAGGTAGACTGTTCTTTTGCCTCCACAGATGCTGCTTGTATTGTTGAGATCTTCCAACAGTTTGTTTTTGGCTATTCAAGCAATTTGTTTTAAAATTTATGGTTCCTTTCCTTTGCCATACTTTGGTCATTCTTCTAGTTCTTCCATGGTTTAGATGGTGATCTTTTATGCGGCAGGAAAAAATGATGAGCAGTAAGAAGAGAAACAGTTTTTTTATCATTATTTAAATGGTAAACAGTAGACTGAGGTTCCTGACCAAATTTTATCTGAAACTTCCCCCAATCAGTGCCTAATACTGTGTAATCTTAAATGATGTCTGATAAAATTCAGATGACTGCCCCCTCCCGTGTCTCTTTTTGTGAATCCAAATGTAATGCTGAGTGAATTATCAGATTTTCAAATGCAATTTTGTGTTGGAAAAATGTGTTTCCTTTTGAAATTATAGATTCAATGATTTTCAGGTAGCTGCCAGAGCAGATATGAATTTCAACAGGTTTTGCTTGCATTTGCATTAATGAAACATCCAAAACAGATGTTGATGTTATGTCTAATCAGTTAAACCCAGTACCTTTTTGAAAAAACTTGATTAGGTTGAAAAAACATAAATAATGCTAGGAAATTATGATTGTCTTTTAATTGAAATAGTATTTGAATCACTAAATAATTATTTTGCTGTTATCATTCACTGTATTTAATGAAATATTCCTTTTAAATCTGGTTTTATTAAATTAAAGATGCTGACCATTTAATGTTGATCATCAATTTGGAGCCATTTTCCTTATGTGCTGCATTCCAATTCTATTATGAAACACAAAAATACAAAGAATGCTGCTGTAACTCAGCAGGTCAGGCAGCATCTCTGGAGAACCTGGGTAGGTGACGTTTCGGGTTGTGACCCTTCTTCAGACACTCCTCAGTTTCTACACTCGGTTTTTCGATTGTGAAACAAGTGAATTTAACATCAGGATATGAATTGCTCATGTAGGTTGACATTCTAGTGCATTGCTGAGGGGATGCAGCGTTTTTGGATGTCTTGTCATTGGATTCACTTCTTAAATTGATGGCCCAAGTGGGTATTTCGGAATCCATGCTATAATTTGAATCGCCATTTTTTCATACAGATTATCAGCCTAGTTTCTATGCAGCATATCAGCCAATTTTGTTTCTGATTCACACAACAGTTTAATTTTATCTCGTTGGTATTTGCATGCATAATGATTGCTGTGTTTTTGTGTATTACGTCATAGCATTTAATTTCATTTGAAATGCTTTGAAACCTTTTTGAGGGATGTAATGCAGGGTATGGCTAGAAATAGCCCAATTGGTTAATTACAACACTTTCAATTTCTTTGTATCTTTGGCCCCTCGAGTAAAATTTTAATGGGATTACAAATCACTATTTTTGGGTAAATAACCCTTTGCTTTTCCAATTTAACATAAAACAGAGCTCATGCGAACTGCCAATATACCTGTATTTAAAGATGATGGCCTTATATCATTTGTAACTCAGATAATATTTCTATGGAAAATATTTAGCAGGCCTCAGTGCATTAATAAAAAGAAAAATGTAAAGCTTCTCTGTAAAGTCTTGTCTGGTGTTGAGACTGAATGTGGGTTATAGCAGGAGAATATCATTTGAACCATGGTGATTGCAAGTGATTTCATTTGCTCTCATTCCCCACTCACACGTACAAAACACTTGCAAATGTGCACCCATTGACACAAAATAAATCTCTGCTCTGCCTCTGTTTTTTTTAACTGTTATTGAAATAACTGAGAAGCTAATTTTGATCCTCACTCTTTGTGAAACAATTTGTTTACAACATTGCAGTGACCACATATCAGAGGTAATTTTATGGTGCTGTAACTCTGATAGAATTAAGGATATAATAAGTGTTAAATTAGTTCAAATTATTTCTTTCGTCTGCTTTTAATACGAAGAACAATTAAATTTTCCAAAAGTAATCTTTTTACCAGGTGGACAGTTACCACATTTAGTCTAAATTTATTTTCTGGCCCCAAAGCATGATTTAGTTTGATAGGAAGTAAAATAGTGAATGAGTTTTTGGAGGTTAAAACAAGCCTGTAATCTGTGATTGAAAATGCACAAAGAACAATTGGATTTATCCAAGAAATGTTAACATTCCTTGTTTGAAAAGATAGAATAGGGTTGCAAAGTTTTCAAGAAACCAGTTAGTGACTCAATTTAGAAACATTTTTACTATGCACAGATTGCGGTGACCTTAGCTGAGCTATATAATAGCAGTGAATAGTATTTTATCAGTAGAGCGTTCAAAAGCTTTTCATACAAATTATTTTACTGAATAGAGCCATCTACAATCCAACTTCTTCGTGTGTTTCTCAGTACACATACATTTTCTCGAACATTTTGTCTTTGAGCCAATAATATAACACATTTTAGCTGTTTGTAAGCTACTGTGGATAAATCTTCTGAAACGTGAACAGTATTCTTTAGTTATAGGCTTTCTATGGGTTTAATACATTTTCCTTTTAAAAAGACAAATTCAATGTTTGGCATAAAATGCAATTTTTTTTTTAGCAATTTCAACATTAACATGTTATTTCCTACAATTTGTTTAATGAAATCAAGCCAACAAGTGTGAGTTATGTGCTGAATAATCATCTTTTCAAAAACATAGATCAATCTTTTTATTTATTTGTGTATTTATTCATTGTTCGGAACGGGGCGATTCCTGGTGTGGCAAAAAATTCTCATCCATCCCAAAATGCTTCTAAGCCAATAGTTCTTGTTGTCTTTTTATTGAATGAACAATACTGTTGGCAAGGGAATTCTAGCATTTGAACTGAGTAACAATATACAGTGCCCTCCATAATGTTTGGGACAAAGACCAGTCGTTTATTTATTTGCCTCTGTACTCCACAATTTGAGAAAAAATCACATGGGGTAAAGTGCACATTGTCAGATTTTAATAAAGGTCATTTTCATACATTTTGGTTTCACCATGTAGAAATTACAGCAGTGTTTATACACAGTCCCCCCCCATTTCAGGGCACCATAATGTTTGGGACACATGGCTTCACAGGTGTTTGTAATTGCTCAGGTGTGTTTAAATGCCTCTTTAATGCAGGTATAAGAGAGCTCTCAGCACCTAGTCTTTCCTCCAGTCTTTCCATCACCTTTGGAAACTTTTATTGCTCTTTCTCAACATGAGGCAAATGAAAGTCAAAGAAGCCATTATGAGACTGAGAACCAAGAATAAAACTGTTAGAGACATCAGCCAAACCTTAGGCTTACCAAAATTAACAGTTTAGAACATCATTAAGAAGAGAGCACTGGTGAGCTTACTAATCGCAAAGGGACTGGCAAGCCAAGGAAGATCGCCGCAGCTGATGACAGAAGTATTCTCTCTATAATAAAGAAAAATCCCCAAACACCTGTCCGACAGATCAGAAACACTCTTCAGGAGTCAGGTGCGGATTTGACAAGGACCACTGTCCGCAGAAGACTTCCTGAACAGAAATATAAAGGCTACACTGCAAGACGCAAACCACTGGTTAGCCCCAAAAATAGGATGGCCCGGTTTCAGTTTGCCAAGAAGTACTTAGAAGAGCAACCACAGTTCTGGAAAAAGGTCCTGTGGACAGATGAGATGAAGATTAACTTATATCAGAGTGATGGTAAGAGCAAAGTATGGAGGAGAGAAGGAACTGACCAAGATCCGAAGCATACCACCTCGTCTGTGAAACACGGTGGTGGGGGTGTTATGGCCTGGGCATGTATGGCTGCTGAAGGTACTGGCTCACTTATCTTCATTGATGATCTAACTGCTGATGGCAGTGGCATAATGAATTCTGAAGTGTATAGACACATCCTATCTGCTCAAGTTCAAACAAATGCCTCAAAACTCATTGGCCGGCGGTTCATTCTACAGCAAGACAATAATCCCAAACATACTGCGAAAGCAACAAAGGGGTTTTTCAAAGCTAAAAAATGGTCAATTCTTGAGTGGCCAAGTCAATCACCTGATCTGAACCCAATTGAGCATGCCTTTTATATTCTGAAGAGAAAACTGAAGGGGACTAGCCCCCCAAAACAAGCATAAGCTAAAGATGGCTGCAATACAGGCCTGGCAGAGCATCACCAGAGAAGACACCCAGCAACTGGTGATGTCCATGAATCGCAGATATCACGCAGTTATTGCATGCAAAGGATATGAAACAAAATACTAAACATGACTACTTTCATTTACATGACATTGCGGCATTCCAAACATTATGGTGCCCTGAAATGGGGGGACTATGTATAAACACTGCTGTAATTTCTACATGGTGAAACCAAAATGTATAAAAACGGCCTTTATTTAAATCTGGCAATGTCACTTTAACTACATGTGATTTTTTTCTATTACAAATCTCAAATTGTGGAGTACAGAAGCAAATTAATAAATGATGTGTCTTTGCCCCAAACTTTATGGAGGGCACTGTATTTCTGTTTATTCCATATATTTTCTCTGTTTACGGATGGCTGTAAAGAATAGCCTGGGAACTGTAGACTGGTGAGCCTTGCTTCAGTGGTGGGTAAGTTATTGGAGATACTGCATGGTAAACTGGTCCAGAATGTCAAATGGTATGGTCCTGGGGAGTGATATAGAACATAGAGAGAAAGAGGTACAGTACATAGTTCCATGAAGGTGACCACATAGGTAGACAGGGTGGGAGAAAGGTGTTTGGCATGATTGCCTTATTCGGTCAGTGTGTTGAGTACAGGGGCTGGGACATCATGCTACAGCTGCACAGGAGGCTAAGGGATGACCCTTACAGAAGTTTATAAAGTCACGAGGGGTACAGAAAAAGTCAATATCCACAGTTTCTTCCCCAAAGTAGGGGAGTTTAAAACTAGAGAAGAAAGGTTTTAAAGTGGGAGGAGAAAGATATAAAAGGGACCTGAGGGGCAACCTTTTCAAACAGAGGATAGTGCATAATAATCTAAAACACTTGTTACCCTATCAAGACAGATCATTAGACCTCTCATGATAAAATAAATGCATTTGCTAAAGTGATCTCTTGGGGCCTCTCCACTGAAATGAGCAAAAGGGGGCCTGCAAAGTGGCACGCCTTTACTGTTTAACTAATTCTTCATAGCTAGATGCTATTATTGTGAGATTTATCATGACACTAATCTGTTCTGTAGAAAACTGAAGTACCGATCCACCACCCTATCCATTTCCCCAACCCTGTCCCCAAATGTTTATCTTCCTCTAATTTTATTTTTATCTCTTCCCCTCTCTCCCTCTCCCCCTTACCCTCTCCCTTTCTCTTTCTCTTCTCTCCCTTTCTCTTTCTCTTTCTCTCCCTTTCTCTTTCTCTTTCTCTTTCTCTTTCTCTCCCTCTCCCTCTCCCTCTCCCTCTCCCTCTCCCTCTCCCTCTCCCTCTCCCTCTCCCTCTCCCTCTCCCTCTCCCTCTCCCTCTCCCTCTCCCTCTCCCTCTCCCTCTCCCTCTCCCTCTCCCTCTCCCTCTCCCTCTCCCTCTCCCTCTCCCTCTCCCCCTCCCACTCCCCCTCTCCCTCTCCCTCTCTCCCTCCTCTTTCTTTCTGTCTCCCTCTCTTTCTTTCTCTCTCTCTCCCTGTCTCTGTCTCTCTCTCTTTCGCATTAAATTTATGTCAATCTATTGCTCCCTTCACCTTATTCACACCAAATTGCTAATCACCCAACTTCCTTTCCTTTTAGTCTATATTAAAGATCGTTCTCGTTCCTCAGTGCTCCTACTACATCGTACACATTGCTAATGAGTTTTCTTAAAATCTAAACTACTTCGAGTACTGTACCTCTTGCTAATACCCAACTTTTGAGTTTTTTGCAAGGTCTCCCAGCACATCATACAGTGGAGTTTCAGTAGTGTTGCTGAAAAATAGAAATTTGATTTTTTCCAATGATGCATTTTGACTCTGTCTTGCAGTGCCAAGGAATTATATCATTAAATTCAAAGTAATGAATTAAATGATCAGGTGACGGAGAAGTATGCATCTTATAAATCTAAAATCAAATCATTTTATAAAAGAGCCCATTTGATCTTAACCTTGCAAAAAATTCCTGCTGCACTGAGGTTCTTATTTCTATTAAAGTCACGTGTGTTTTTATGTTTATTTTTGCAGATTACAGATCATTTTCAATGCCTCATGGTTAAGGGAAAGTTTGAGTATAAGGCTTTATTTATCAATGGTTTATTGAGTTCATTTGCAAATGCCATGATTCAAGACATATTGACTACTGTCTGTAACTTCAGCTTTGGCTTCGGTTTGATGGTGGAAGAGCACATTTTGGTCTAAACAACAGCATCTCCAAGGACTGTCACTTCAGTTATGCTTTGCCAGAGCAGTGGTGTGTTGTGATTTGCACTTAGTGTGATTTTTCATAGTGCTCCCCAAGGTGTTGATGATAGGGAACATAATTTTGCTCTTTTAAAAGGCTTAGTGTCAGCATGTAGCATTCCCAGGTCCAATAAAGTTTAGACAGATGCAGAATAAAGCTCCCTCTTTGCCTCAAGGTGTCAGTGTTGGAACCGTTGCAGTTAATGCATGTTGCCTACACTTTTTGCTGCTCCTGTTAAGACACTAATAAGTTCATTATAGACATTTCAAGCTATTTTCTGTGAAATTAGGTTGTTCAAATCAGGTAGATTCTTATTAAATATGATTTTGTGGTAAAATTATTTTTAGTTATTTCAACAAAACTGCACTGGACTTTCACTTTTAACTGCTATGTATTCTATTAAGTTGGTTAATTGTGCTAGTTGATAGATGATTTTAATTTTCTAATTATTGATATGTGAATAATTTTATAAATTGTAAATCACATATGCAGAGGTGATGCTGATTATGGTTAAAATGTTGTACAAAATCACTGTCCTTTTACAATAAATCAAAGCATGCAAAGGAAAATGACAGGCATGTGAGAATAGTTTTGAGAAAAATTAGAGATTGGGGCCTTTTTTTGAGCAAGGCAAGCAGATGAATTCTCAGACATTATCAAAATTGAGATGTTTGGATAAAGTACACTGGGTATAAGAACCATTTCTACTGGTCAGTGTCAGTAATTAAATGGTGAAATTTAAAATAATTTCCCAATGATTGAAGGTACAGGTTAGACTATATTCTTTCATGTAAAATGTTTTAAATGTATAGAATGTTCTACTAGAAAGAGGAGTGCAAGGAGAATCTATGACAGCTTTTCAAACAGCACTTAATAATTATTTTGAAAAGAAAAATATAACAGCATATGGGTAATTGGACTAATTAGATATTTCTTGCCGATAGCTAGCATCCTTGTCATTGGTAAAAGTGTGTCCTTCTGTTCTGCAAAATTCTGATTTTTTTCTAAATGTACTGACTTCCTAAATTCACCCCCTACTGTACTTATCAATTTTATTTTCTATTTCTTACACTAGCTAGCCCATGGCCACTGTGAGGGAGATGCCAATTAGTTTCAAATTGAGAACAGATTTTTCTTGGAAGATGTGTCAATTGACCAAGTCTTTATTAAGGAGAACTCCCTACCAATCACCCTTAGAGATTGCAGATGGAAGACTTAGATCACATCGATCTGAATTGAATTTGAGCCTGGGTACCAGAGATGAAAGGGCAATTCAGCATTCGATACAGCTACACAGCATCACTTTCATCTTAATTTAAATTCTGATTCTAATAAAGCAATGGAAACTTTAAATTCCATTAACCTTTCATAGTGCATTGATGCTACTTGACTGCCAAAAATAGTTCTATGGTCACATTTGTGTTTATATTGGTTGGTAGCAGGAATAACACATAGTAGCAGAAATAAGCCACATGGTTCTTGAACCTGATCTGCCCTTCAATAACATTACAGCTTATTTGATGGCTGGCCTCAACTCCACTTCTCTACCTGATCCCATAACCCTGGTTGACCTGTAATCCAAAAGTCTCTCTCAACCTTGATGATTGTTAAAGACATTGCATCCATTTTCTCCAGAGATGCTGCCTGACCCACTGAGTTACTCCAGCATTTTGTCTGTATATATCCTCTCAGTTTTTTCATACACTCACTATCACATCCACTCCTTCAGAGTGGCCATGGCGAGTATAAGAAATACGAAAAAAATTGTCATTCTCCCCCTTGAATGTTGTACGATGTTGGGGGAGTCCAGAACCAGGGGCCACAGTTTAGAAATAAGAGTAAGCCATTTAGAACGGAGATGAGGAAAAAAAAATTCACCCGAAGAGTTGTGAATCTATGGAATTCTCTGCTTCAGAAGGCAGTAGAGACCAATTCTCTGGATGCTTTCAAGAGAGAGTTAGATATAGCTCTTAAAGATAGCCGAGTCAAGGGATATGAGGAGAAGGCAGGAACAGGGTACTGATTGTGGATGATCAGCCATGATCACAGTGAATGGCGGTGCTGGCTCGAAGGGCCGAATGGCCTACTGCACCTATTGTCTATACTTCCAGAAAGATCACATTTCATTTTTCTAAACACCAAAGATAGTGGTCCAAATGTATATCTTTCCTCATGAGATGACTTTTTCATTGCAAGAACTAACCCAGTGAAATTTCTCCATAAACCCCCAAAGAAACCAGGATGGGAACAGGAAATGCAAAAATCACCTCTTGTGGTGATTAATTTTCTAAATTTATTACACTTCGCTTATTATGAAGGTTTACATTAACCAGCAAGTAAAATTGTTGAAGGCATTGAAATGCTATTTTTTTTTAACCCTCTATAAATTATTATAAAATTAATCTGGGGAAATCATAAATATAAATGAAGGAATTTTTTTTTAACAACGAGAAAAAGCCAGCCGCGCAGATGTGCAGTGATGTGATTGAATAACATAAAATGAATAATAGAAACAGGAGTAATTTGTTATATATGTTTTTCCTCAGAATAGTCACAGCAGTGTTTATCAGAAAGGAGGCACCAGAGTCTAACTGAAAGCATTACTGAACATTTGCTTATTTCGATAAAGAATTTCACCTATGGCAGGGGTCCCCAACCTTTTTCGTCCCATTTACCCCAGGCAACTTTTTCAAAAGTAAATTTACCCCCACCCTGTTTTGTTCAGTAATTTGAGTTTACACTTCTACCATAATAAAGCAACTGACAATGGGGAAATTTAAAAATACTGTTTTTAACAATATTATTTTGTTCAAATTTACCCCCTGGGGAAATTTTTCTTTCAAATTTACCCCAGGTTGGGAACTCTTGACCTATGGGATATGTAAAACCCACTTTTGGTTCTATTAAAGTTCAGTGAAATGTATAATGCTCTGTTAGCCACACCATCCGCCAGCGATGGCCCTTGCATTTACCTAAAAAATTAGCAGTGCAAACTTTAAAATATCTTCAGAATGAAAATCTTAATAGGAAATGCAATGAATAAAACAGTATATATAATGAAATCTAGTTTAGATCAAATCTGCAAATAAGAAAATGAGCCCAAAAATATGTCAGAAGTCAATATTGGCTGCAAAATTGCATTGATATTGGTTCTTTTTTTTTTTTAAAGCAGACATCATTGGCATGTAAGTAACCGTGTCTGTCAGAGCTGTGATTTCCTGGTAAGATGTGAAAATGTGAAAGATTACTTTTTCTTGTTTTGCCTTTTGCAATATTTTGTAATGTGATTTATGATTAATTCAACTTGGCTCATTCAGGATTTCTTTTAATCCTCTGGGCAAAAACTTCTTAACACCTTTTTTTAAAGAAAGGGGTGAATTTGTCATGTTCAGAACCTGGGAGAGCTTGATGGAAGAGGATATAGTGGATCAATCCTCTACAGTTAAATCCTTGTCAGGAAGCCACCGATCTTCACAATTAATTCAACCATGTAAGACAGTGTATGAGCATTGTACTTGGAGAAGTAGGTCATCACTTAGTTACATTATTTTAACATGGCTTTATCAGTTTAACTGTGGCTCATTGCATCTTTAATCTTGTACTTCACAGCACTTGTGAGTTTACTTTTCGAGATCTTTGAAATTCTTATGTAGTGACCATTGTAGCATTGTATGGATCACCTCCCCCACAGTAGACCTCGTACAGTTTTGCTTTGTTTTTTTGATGGCATCTAAGATGGAAGTGGCATCATCGTGGATTGCAGAAGCAGCAGTGGCGTGCTTCTCATAAACCTATAGCTCTAAGACAAACTGCAGATCAGCAGTTGTGTATGAGAATCAAGAAATAGGAGCAGGATTGGGTCATCTGACCCTTTGGGTTTGCTCTGCCATTCATCAAAATCAAGTCTGATCTACCTCAGCATTCCACTTTCCGGTGCTTTTCTCATATCCCTATCAATCTGTACTTTGGACATGTACAACAATTAAGCTTCCACAGCCTACTGTGGCAGGGAATTATTTACTATTTACCACCCTCCGTCTGAAGACATTTCTCCTCGTGTCTGTGCTAAATGGCTTACCCAGTATTCTGAAACTGGTCCTAAATTCCTCAGCCAAGGAAAACATCCTCCCTGCATAAAGCCTGTCAAGCGCTTTAAAAATCTTGAAAAATTCAGTGAGAGCTCTTCTTCTTCTATTATGCTCCAAAAATAATCCCAGTCTACTCTGAAGAAGGGTCTCGAAGGAAAGCATTCCTTCTTTCCAGAGATGCTGCCCGACCCGCTGAGTTACCCCAGCATTTTGTGTCTATCCCAGTCTACTAGTTCTCTACTTGTGCAGTAAATCCATCATCCCTAGAACCAATCTGGTGAATCGTCGCTGCGCTCGCTCTGTGACAAAAACATCCAAATTATACTAAATGATCCCAATGTGATCTCAGCAAGTCCCCACACAATTGCAATACGATCTTCTGATTCTAGTATTCAAATTTTCTTGCAATAAAGACTAACATGTCATCTACCTTCCTAGTGATTAGCTGCACCTGCATTTGGACCTTAAGTGACGTGTACAAGCATATGTAGGTCTCTTTGATCATCAGCATTACCCAGACTCGCATCATTAACAAATACTCAATTTTTTTTTGTTGTGTGCCAAAATGCACACTTTAAAATTGCAGATTTTATATTGCCATATTCTCACCCACTCACTCAGCTTGTCCATATCCCCTTGAAGCTCTTTGGTTTTGTCAATGAACTTAGAAAAATGGCATTTAAACCGCTGAGGTCAATCATCCCTATGGTTTATGAAATGTTGGGGCACAAGCATGGATTCCCGAGTATTTACTGCAATCTGTATTTTCACCCTCTGTGTTACTGCTTCTCACATATTAACTAATATGTGAGAGGCCTCATTGGAAGTCTTCCAGAATCCTACATTCATGAATTCCCCCTTATCTATTTTACTGGTCACATCTTTAAAGCATACAGTATATGCAAGTATGATATGTTGAAACAGAAGTGTCTCGATGTACTAGGTGGCAGCAAACATTTGCAGCATTTGGGACAACACTTGCTGCCAAATGACCCTGCTAGCTTTACTTTGCTAGAGTTTGTCAAGTTTTTTACAACTATTCTCATTCTGAATTTGTCTAGTCCTTTGGTGGAAATATTCACAAGATCTCTAAATGTTATCAGCCGGTTGGTTGAAGGCTTGTTTGCCAGGGTGTGCAATCATTTTTTGCCATCAGACGGAGTCGACACTCATGCTAGAGGCACTGGCTGGTATCCCATTGCGTCAAGCTGCCATCAAATGCAACCATGTGTAATTTAAGGTGCAAATAGATCACACAGGAGTATTCATCGTCTTTAAGGACTTACACTCCCTCGATGTGCAACTGCTGTGTAAATACAATTGTTTATTTAGATGTGCACAGGACACTGTAACATCTACTATGTTTTTGACCTGTGTCATTTTACCCTGCTTTATATTTTCAACTATACGGTAAACTATTGTTCACTGCTCAGAGATAAGGGATACCCACTTGTTCTGAAGTTATTAACAGCTTTGTGGAATTTAACAACATTACACCCTAAACTGATATACTGAAACAGGTATGACAACCAGATATGTAATTGAACAAGTTGTTGACTTGTAAGTGTTGCACTGCTCTGCAGATGATTTACAATACTCACCAGGACCACATGGTATGTAAAACATGGGCAAACTTGCAGAGGTTTGAACCAGCAGGTTTTGACAGTCAGAACCTTTTACGCAGGGTGGAAATGTCTAACACTAGAGGGCATAGCTATAAGGTGAGAGGAGGAAAGTTTAATGGAGATGTGCGGGGCAAATGTTTACACAGAGGGTGGTGGGGGCCTGGAACATATTGCCAGGGGCGGTGGCGGAGGCAGATATCATAGTGGCATTTAAGAGGCTTTTGGACATGGAAGTGCAGGGAATAGAGGGATATGGCTCATGTGCAGGCAGAAGAGATTAGTTCAGCTAGGCATCATATTCAGCATAAACATTGTGGGCTGACATTGAACATTGTCATTCCTGTGCTGTACTGTTCTATGATGCCGTCAGGATGGAACATAATGCTGCCGTTGCATCACTTAGAATATCCTTTTATTGTAAGGTGCACCTGGGTTTCCCCAGTTCATATCTCAGACATGCAAAAGCCACTTACTAGCCTCCCACAATATCACTGCCCCCCTCCTACATTAATTCTGTAACCAACTACATATTTCTTCGACATTAACAAGGGTCAGCATCATTGTGTCCAGTGACCTCATGCAGCACAGAAACAGGCCCTTCTGCCCAACTCGTCGCTGCCCCATTTAAGTGAGTCTCATTTGCCTGAGTTTAGACCATATCCCTCTGAAACTTTCCTATCCATTTATTTGTCTAAATGTCTTTTAAATGTTATTGTATGTGCTTCGACTACTTCCTCTGGCAGCTCATTCCATATAGCCACCACCCTCTATGTAAAAATAAAGTTGCCTCTCAGGTTCCTATTAAACCTTTCCCCTCTCACCTTAAACCTCTGAAAAAGATTCTGTGCATTCACCCTATCTATTCCCCTTACTTTTTAAACACCTCTACAAGATCATCCCTTAACTTCCTGTGCTCCAGGTAATACAGTCCTAGACTGCCCAATTGTTCCTAATAGCTCAAGCCCTCGAGTCCTCGCAACATCCTTGTAAATGTTCTCTGCAGCCTTTGAAGTTTAATGGCATCTTTCCTGTGCCAAGGTGGCCAACACTGAACACAGTATGCCAACTGTGACTACACCAATGTCTTATACAACTATCACAGCATCCCAATGTCTATACTCAATGACATGATGGGCCCAGCACTGATCCATGAGGCACACCACTGGTCACAGGCCTCCAGACCAAAAAGGAATCTTCCATCACTACCAACTACTTCCTATCATGAAGCCAATTCTGTGTCAAGTTAGCTAGCTCTCCTTGGATCCCATGTGATCAAACCTTCCAGAGCAGCCAACCATGTGGAACCTTATCTAAAGTCCATATAAACTACTTCCATTTCCCTTTTCCAAAAAATCTGAATAAAATTCATGTGACACAAATCCTTTTTCATGGTAGAAATGATCAATTTTTCACTTAATAAGAATATTTTGTCAAGCTGAAGTAAACAAATAGCCTGGCATAGTTATTGATAGCTTTTTAAATGAATCTTCTGGTTGCCAATCACCAAACAGAAAAAGGCAAGACCAGAAAGCAGTGGGAATTAAGTATTTTTGGATTGGTCAAAATTATAACAACATTTAGCAATCTAACACTCTGTAATTTACACATAGGCATAACTTAGTTCCTTCTTCCACATGCAAGTGGTGTAGTCCTTGCAGTTTCAACTAATAAAGAGACTGCTCAGATCCTTAATCTCAATGTTGAGCCAGAGGGATCTACCATAAATTGGTCTTCAGGCAGAATTGAAGCAGGGACTGGGCTTGATATATGAATTGGTAGAAGTTAAAAAACAGACACATTTTCATGGTCCCTTTCTCCATCACTCCTCTCCCAGCTTACCTGTACATCATCACTAGCAATGCGTTGATGCGAGG
This sequence comes from Rhinoraja longicauda, assembly GCF_053455715.1. Classification (NCBI taxonomy): domain Eukaryota; kingdom Metazoa; phylum Chordata; class Chondrichthyes; order Rajiformes; family Arhynchobatidae; genus Rhinoraja; species Rhinoraja longicauda. The sequence continues at coordinate 29,104,523 of NC_135968.1, read as the reverse complement.
GTGACTCTTGGCCAAGAGTAGGATATGATACTTCCTGTATAACGTCAACAGAGTACCAAGCTAGTGATGAAGTTCTGATGCTTCATTCAACTGGTTGAACTTTCCAGAGGTGAAGACCTTGTTGCAAAGGCTTTAATGTCTGGTTTGCATGCTTGAGAGGGTGTCTATTTAGCTCTTGTAAGTCTGTACACTGTGACTGGGACACCTGCCAATACATTGCACATTCTTTGCTGCTGCTGCAGAATATATCCTGATCAGTAATCCCCGAGGTACAGTATGTGTGTCCAGCTGAGCCTGGCTTGCCAATTCTTGCGCCCTCTGTGGATTCTTCCCTGCTGTCACAGTCTCTATTGTCTACTTTCACTTAAAAAGAAAAGATTGTCACACTGCAGTAAACAAATAGCCCAGCGTAGCTTTTGATACCATTTTAAATGTCTCTTTCAGTTTTTGCATTCCTTCCATGGAATCTTGTCATTAGTGCTAAATTGAAACTGTAGTATTGGCCCCATATTGTGCTTTCCTCCTGTTCCTCCTGATATTTAATTCCATTAACTTCAAAAAGCTGTACTTCAATGATTCTATTCCAGCATTTTTAGCGGTGGTGACCAAAGATAAATTTCCACTATCACATTTTCTCCAACAAAATGTCTTCTAACTCTTAATGAACACAATTGTTGATACGCCTCATCATCAACTCTGATTGGAATGATTCTTAATAAATGAGTTGCTACCGAATGAACAGAAAATCTTGAGAAAAGAAAACTGTAACAACTGCTTAATACCCAGGACTAAAATCTTGTAATCCAAAATTTGGCAGACTTTTTTGTTTCAATTCCTCAGATATGTATAAAATCAATAAAGCAGATAATCTTTCTCTTTGCGATTTGGGGAAATTGATGTTAAAAAAATTAATTGGCAAATAAATTTATGAACAATCTGCTCAGAGCTATTGTTATCTCAGTTTTACTCTAATAATGTGTTAAAATATTGCAAGTTACACAGCTTCATTTCAAAACTGAGATCAGAGATTTTGACATCCTAAACTCGAAATCATCAAATCATCGCACTTTATGGCACAAAAAGAGGCCATTTGACTTATTGTACCGTTCTGGCTGAAGAACTGTGATCCTGCATAATCCACAACCTGGCTCTCCTTGTATAGGCTTTCATGTTACAGCACCAAGAATTTGTCAAAATAATTATGGTGAGGGAAACATGTTTTAGGCTTCCTATACACCTATTAGTGGAATAATTTAGCTGGATAAGTAATATTCTAGCACATAGCATGTTTCTCCTTTATTCATTTCTACATTTACTTCCTTCCTACTCCTCATTTCTCCTTCCCACCCTCCATTTTTTCCTTGTTTTATCTGGAATCCATCTAAATCTTTTGTTTTATTTTAAATAGTTTGCCTCCACTTTAATTTGAAATGCTGCCTTTCTTTACTGCATCTGAAGTTGAAGTGTGCTCAATTGTGCTCAGTTCATTTCTTTCTCATAACAAGTTGATGTCGTGTATATGTCTTAGTGTCTTTTAAAATGTCTGCTATTTTGTCATTAAGCCTGTGTGCTGATGTCAATTATTGTTGGCTCTTATTCAACTGATCTATTAAAATATTGATCTAAAGAGGAGGGTGATTGCCAAAAATGCCACTGTTGGAAATAATCCAATCTAAGATTGTGCTAAAGCAAGTATAACCAATGTTATACATTTATGAAAAAAAAGATTATTTAGCTATGAATTGCCATTACAATGCAAGTTTGTCAAAGATTTCTGTAGTTTACTACATATTTATTAAATAAAATGCACAAAGAAAATGTAATCTGCAACAACATATGAAAATATGTAATTAGTTGAAACTACATGCTCTATTAAAAGGCTTCTTGGTGGATGCTCATCATTTCTACTTCAATCTCTGCAAAAGTCAGTTCATCAGCAAACAAATGGCCACATCTGACAGAACAATGAATGTTCTCAAAGTTGGTCCTGAAGAGGAAGACGGAGCCATACTCCTTAAACCAAAACAAGTTGATAGAATAAGAAAGTTAGATACGTCCATAGGAATGGTCGAGGAGAGGGAAAGCAACTTTGTGTGATCCAAAGAAAAGTTAAATAGAATAATTGTCGTTTCCTGATGTAATGGTGTCATTAATGCAGACACCAATAATTATTAGAAATGCTATGATTGACCATAGTGGATATTACACATACAGTCTCATCAAAACAGGCTTGTGTAAATAAGGACACAAGTAATAGAGTTAAAGTAAACCATTCACCTCCCGTTTAATATAATCATAGATAACTTTATTAATTGCTAATCTGGGGATAATATTAGTGTCATTTTTCTGCACTAATCAGTATGCATCTTCTCCTGAGCTTAAAGTCTATATTTGTCTTGAATATGTTGGGTGACTGAATTTCCACAGCCCTTTGGCAGAAACATTCCAAAGGTTCAATGTCTTTTTTTGGAAAGGGTGCAAAAAGATTAGCAAGAATGTCACCTTGGTTTGTGGGCTTGAGTTAGAGGGAGAATTTGGATAGGATGGGACTTTCTTCTTTTGAGAGGAGTGGGCTGAGGGGTTACCTTTATTGAGTTGTACAAGATAATTAATATAATGGATAAAGTGAACACTCACAGCCAGGATAAAGGATTCTAAAACTAATGACAAGGTAATGAGGAAAGATTTAAGAGGGACTTCAAGGAAACTTTTTTCACTCTGAGGGTAGTTCATATCTGAAATGAGCTGCCAGAGGAAGCTATAGACTTAGATACAATTATGACTTTTAAAAGACATTTGGATGGATATATCGATCGAGGCTTTAGAGGGCTTTGGGTCAAATGTAGGCAAATTGGACTGGTCCAGTATGCCAACTTGGTTGGCATGGACAAGGTGGGCCAAAGCTTGCTATTTAGCTGTATGACTCTATGACTGTATAAAAAAACTTCTCCTCTATAAATAAATAAACTTTATAGTGATGTAGGCCCACTCCTTAATCTCTCTTTGCAGAACTAATCACCCACCTTTGGAATTAGTCTGCTGAATTGTTGCATTGTTACATCAGTTGAGAGTAATAGCCATGGTTGTACTCACAAATCTGTACTCGATATTCCAGGTCCGGTCTCACACACGCCTTATATATTTGTAACAAGATGTCTCCACTTGTGTGCTCAGATCCTCTTGTGAGATAGACCAACTGCATGTCAACTTTCAGTGATTCGTGCATGCATCTCTCTGAACACCAGTGCCTTTCATGTTCTTACTATTTAAAGAATACTCTGCTTTGTATTACTCCCACCAAAGTAGATAGTCTCACAGGTTTCCACATTCTATTCCATCAGCCAAGTCCCTGCCTATTCATCTGTATCCACCCCTGCCACCCCCAAAAATCTACCTTTGCATCATCCATAAATTTCGATTTCAATCTCCTCATCTAAATCATTAATAATTTCGAACACTTAAAAGGTATTTCACACATATCCTTGCTGCACCCAATTCGTCACAGTTTCTCAACTGGAATTGAACTGTTTATATTATCACAATATACCCAGGAAGTCACCCTTGTCAAACATGATTTCTCTTTCATAAATCCATGTTGACTCTGCCAAATCCAATTATTATTTTCTAAGTATCAAGTTGCCACTTCCTTAATAATAGAATCCAATATTTTCCCAACTACTGATGTCAGGCCAACTGATCTATAGTTTCCTGTTTTCTCTCTCTCCCTCCTTTCTTAAATATTGGCATTACGTTTGCTACCTTTTCAAGGTGTCATTTTGTGTCCCATTAATTCCCATTAGGTTTTTAATTGCAAATTCTATTTCTTTGCCCTTCTCTTCATTCTGTAGCGTTCCAATATTTCCAGGTGATTTTCTGTGTCCTCTACTGTGAAGACCGATGCAAAGTATTTATTTAATTTCTCTGCCTTTCCTTTTATCCTAATATACTTTCTCCTGGCTCAGTCTGGAAGAGACTAGCATTAACATGTTTTTTTTCTCTTTTTGCATGTCTGTAGAAGCTTCCTTATCCTGCCATGTTTCTCAGTAGCTTGCTCTCGTCTTGTGCTTTTATTTTGCCTATCATTCCCTCACCCTCCTTAGTTAAATTCAGGAAATTTGCCCATTTCCCAATACTACTTTTTGGCAACTTATAAACTTTCCTTTGCTCAAACAAAGATAGATAGTCACAGCCTGACCACTATTTCTACTGATTTATTTTTGCCTATATAGGAATATATAAATGGCACTTATGCTATGTCCTCCACTGCTTCTGGTCGCTTCAGGTGCGCACATTCGGCCTCTTGGAGTGGCACCCGAGCCAGCAGAGCCTCTTGCAGGCTGCTGCTGCAAGGCGTCTAGTGGCCCCTTCCATCGTCGAGGTGCACTGCACTGACTCCTGCAGCCGGTCTGCTCACCAGCCCTTTGTTCCTTGTGCCCTCCGCCGCCATCTTGGATCTCTTCTCCCTCCTCTCCTGTGCTCGGGGACAAGCAAGGCAAAGCTCGGCAGCTTGCCTCCTGGGGACAGCGGGCAAGCCAGGCCTGCTGCCGGAGGATACACGCAGCACTATTCTTTAATAGGGCTGTCCTGCTTTCTGTCCACTTTGCCAAACCCTCATCAAAGTTAAATGTCCTGGAATATTTAATTCCCAGCTCAATTAATTCGCAATCTTATCTTTGGGATGGCTATTATATCCTTCGCATTTATTTCTATTTGTACTGTTAATTGTTTTATGAATGGTTTGTATATTTATGTACACTGCTTTCAATTTTATCATTATACCAGTTCCTCTGCTCTTGTTTAATTAAGGTATATGTACATTTGTGTTCACTCTCACATCTTACTGATATAGGAAGGAATTGCAGATGCTGGTTTACGCCGAAGGTTGACACAAAATGCTGGAGGAACTCAGTCGGACAGGCAGCATATGCAGGGCTGTCTTAACGCATGGGCCTGATGGGCACTTGCCCGGGGGCCCACGAGCATAGGGGCCCCATGCTGATCTGTGTATGTTAAGTGACTTGCAATAAATAAATACTACTTTAAAAATGTAGGTTCAATAAGTGCTTTTTTCACAACATTTTCGGTCTAAGTGCTTCTCACAGCGATCTGTAAGTGCTTTTCGCAACAATGTAGCACCCTAAATCCATCGCTAAGTGCTTTTCGGTAAGTGCTCTTCGCCGGCACGACAGGGGGGGGCTGGTAGGGAAAGGGGGGTGGGGGAGAGTAACGGTAGGGGCCCCAGTACACTGCTTTGCCCGGGGGCCCATAATGCTGTAAAAACGGCCCTGAGCATATGGCCTCGACCTGATACGTCACCCATTCCTTCTCTCCAGGGATGCTGCCTGTCTCACTGAGTTACTCCAGTATTTTGTGTCTGTGACAGATTCTGGTTACTTATGTTCTTGCTTTTTGAGGACGGCACACAGATTAAAAATACAACCAATTTATTTTAATTCAATTGAATTGAATACATTTTATTAGCCAAATATGTATACATACAAGGAATTTGCCTTGGTGCTTTGCTCGCAAGTAACAACACTATATATAGTCGACAATTAAAACTAAAACTTTATAATTTAAATATGTGAAGAATGAAATAAAATACAAGAGCAAAAGGACGACTTTTGGCTGTTGAATAGAGCTACTGCTCATGGAAAAAAAGTTGTTTTTATGTCTGGCTGTGGCAGCTTTAACAGTCCGGAGTCGCCTTCCAGAGGGAAGTGCTTCAAAGAGATTTTGTGGCCAGGGTGGGATGGGTCAGAGATGATCTTACCCGCTCTCTTCCTGGCCCTTGCAGTATACAGTTCGTCGATGGGGGGAAGGTTGCAGCCAACAATCTTCTCGGCTGATCGAATGATGTGCTGCAGCCTCTGGATGTCATGCTTGGTGGCTGAGCCAAACCAGACCATGATGGAGAAGGTGAGGACAAACTCTATGATGGCAGTATAAAACTAGACCATCATTGCCTGTGGCAGATTGTGTTTTCTCAGCTGCCGCAGGAAGTACATCCTCTGTTGGGCCTGTTTGACTGTGGAGTCGATGGTGGCCCCCCATTTAAGGTCCCTGGAGATGATGGTTCCAAGGAACTGAAATGACTCCACAGATGTGACTATGGCGTTGTTGATGGTGAGTGGGGGGAGGGGAGGGGGAGCTCTCCTAAAGTCTACAATCAATTCTACCGTCTTAAGAGCATTGAGCTCCAGGTTGTTACGATGGCACCATGATGCCAGCTGTGTCACTTCCTGTCAGTAGGCAGATTCCTCCCCGTCCTGGATCAGTCCAATCAGGGTTGTGTCGTGCGCAAACTTGAGAAGCTTGACAGAGGAGTCTGTGGAGGTGCAGTCATTGGTGTTGAGTGAGTAAAGGAGAGAGGAGAGTACACAGCCTTGCAGTGCTCCTATGCTGAGAGTCTGCAGGTCCGAGATGTGCTTTCCCAGCCTCACATGCTGCTTCCTGTCTGTCAGGAAGTTGATGATCCACTGACAGAAGGGTTCAGGTACTGTCAACTGAGTTTGTGATTCCCTAATAATATAGTATGGTGTCTTTTAATGATGGTAGAAAATATTTTGAGGTTATTGAAAAGAAAAGCTGTGGAAATTTAGAAATCACCTTGATCTTTCAGTCCCATTGCTAATGTGCTATGATAGCATACAGCAACACTTTCTTTTATCTGGTTTTCTCTCTTATTAAAATCTTAGCTATACAGAGTTAGCCAGATAACCTGCTTTTATGGGGTGTTTTCGGACACAATTTACACATTCAACTCAGGAGAAAAGTAAACATCTAAGCATGAGAACTTGTTAAACAACCGACTTTTTTATATGACATTGTCAGTTCAGCATTGCTAAAAGCAAAGTTTGAAATTGTATTTACTGTATATTACGGGCATTCTTTGCAACTCTTTACTAGCAACTTGGAATCCACGACCTGTTTAAAGTAATATTACAATTATGAAGCATTAAGAAATGAGCAAAAATCAAGTAGACTCAAGGACAGAATATTGCATGATTTCCCTTGACATTCTTCATGTAATGTATATCAATTCAGAGTTAAAGACCATTTTATTGGCTTTCTTCAAAAATCGAGTAAGCATTTTGCCCAATTCAATCAGCAAATCAAGTATTGGGTATGGCTTTGCATTTCCATATCTTTTGAAACTATGATATCAAATTATTAGCCATCTTGGGGCATACTCAAATGATATGATTTTATCATGGTGGAATCATATACTATCTTTAATTTAGCTGTTTGAGTTTTAAAAACATTTTGATCCATCACGCTAAGATTGTTCCATAAGTTTAAAGCTCTTAAAAGCATTTAGTCATAAATCATGGCATGTCAATATGTGCTATCAGCATCATTTTTAAAGCTTTTCTGGTGTAATACAGCAATACTGCCATTAGCAACACCTGTTTTATTTATTTATTTTACTCCATTGAATAGATTACATTCATTTTATACGGTGGTAATTCCGTTTCAAATGTATCCATGTATATGTTTCTACTACATCAATATACTGCTTACAGCAATTTTATTCTATTCTAAGGATGGCAATGCTACTTAATTCTCATTCAAATACCATGTCATTAACTATCAACACTGCCCTGCTCTAAGCCATCTGCATGTTCTGCTTACTGCAGGGGTTATGTTTAGTTTATTCTTTGCACTTTTAAGAAGTCAATTTGGGCTTTAACATTATCTCTTCCTTGAAGGGTTACTTATTTATTTCTTGCCACCCCCTCTCCCCTAATCAAACTCTTTGCTTGAAACCACAATTAGGGGAGAGTAGGGTTATACTCTGTACAAATTTTCTGAAGCAGGTTGGCAAAATGCTTCACAGATCCACAAAAGATTTCAAAATAGTGAGTGATTTGACAGAACGTTCAACTTGTCGGGATCCATTATTTAAGTGATGTCCTCACTCAGTGTGGATTAGTAATTCCACACCTGCTCTTAACACATGAACCATCAGGTGACAGGACCAATATTTGTCAGCTTGAAATGCTTTGCACGTTCATGGTGTCATCATGCTTGAAGATCATATGGGAAAGGTGTTCTTAATATTTTTGGGATCTAAGCATGCTGGAATTATTGCCCATCACCAATTGCCCAGAGAAGGTTTTCTGGTGAAGATAGTCGGGTGCTGTTGGTAGTAAGTTTCAGGATTTGAACACAGTCACAATGAAGGAATGCTTCACAAAACATATAACAGTGTTGCACAGGAACAGGTCCTTCAATCCACAATGTCTGTACCGAATGTGATGCCAAGTTAAATTAATCTCCTCTGTTTGCATGTGATCCATGTCCCTCCATTCCTTGCATATCCATTTTCCTATCTAAAAGCTTCTTAAGTGCCACTACCACCCCTTGAAGCATGTACCAGGCACCCACCAGTCTTGCATAAAATGAAACTTGCCCTGCACATCTCCTTTAAACTTTCACCCTCTGACTTTAGTTTAGATTAGAGATACAGGGTGGAAAACAGGCCCTTCGGTCCATCGAGTCTGCAGCGACTTGCAATCCCCACACATTAACACTATTCTACACACACTAGAGACAATTTACAATGTTACAAAACTAATTAACCTACAAACCTGTACGTTTCTGGAGTGTGGGAAGAAACTGGAGCTCCCATAGAAAATCAATGCAGGTCATGGGGAGAACATGCAAACTCCATACAGACACTTGCAGAAAGGATCGAACCCGGGTCTCTAGGGCTATAAGGCAGCAACGCTACCACTACGCCACGGTGCCACCCAAAAACTGACTTTAAAACTATGCCCTTTTCTCTTTTAACATTTCACCCTTCCAAAAGATTCTGACTGTCTACCTTATCTATGCTTCTCATCATTGGTATACTTTTAACAGGTCTCCCTTCAATGTCCGATGTTCCAGAGAAAACAATCCAAATTTGTCCAACCTCTGCCTGCAATAACATCTAATCCAAGTTGCATTCCGGTAAACCTCTCCACAAGCTCCGCAAAGCCTCCACATCATTCCTTTAATGAGACAACTAGAACCACACACAATACTCCAAATGCAGCCTAGCCACATTTTTATAAAGCTGCAACATGCTTTCCTGACTCTTATGCTCAATGCCTTGACCGAAGAAGGCAAGTATACCATATGGATACCAATGCAGGCATACCAAGCTTTACTAAGAACCCGAGGAGCAACATTTTCACAGAGGGTGATGTGTACATGGAACGAGCTGCCAGGGGAAATGGGTGAGGCAGTTACAATACCATTTATAAAACATTTAGACAGTTACATGGATAGAGAAGGTATGGTGTAATAGGGATCAACAAGGGCAAATAGGACCAGCATAGATGCGTATCTTGGTTGGCATTGATGAGTTCGGCCAAAGTGCTTGTTTCTGCGCTGTATGACTCTATGGGCACTTTGCCTGGGCAAACAGCTTGGCTGATCATGCCTTAGCCCACTTGAACTGATCTTAAGGCTGACCATAGTTGATGTGGACACAAGGTGCTGAAGTAACTCAGTCTGAAGAAGGGTCCTGATCCGAATCGTCACTTATTCATGTTCTCCTGAGATGTGACTGACCCGCTGAGTTACTCCAGCACTTTGTGTCCCTTTCGTGTAGTCCAGAATCTGCATTTACTTATTTCTACATAGTTGATGTCGACCTGGGCACTTGAGCCTGGAGTCAATTATTGTGGGTTTTAACCAGTACTGGACTAGAAGGTTAGTGTAGGATTGGGTCATCTGGCCTCATCTTCTGGAAACTACTGCTCTCTGAATAAGGCAGATGAGTGATAGTGTGTGCTAAACCAGGTACATAAAAGCAAAATGTTATCCACTTTATGTACAAGCATATTTACCCCCAACAAATGATTAGGCCTATCCTATACTATGATATTTGTTTAAAAATATGCATAGTTATATTTTTCATCAAAGCCTGAACCAATATGAAAAACGTGACTCAAAGTAGTACAATTTTTCAGATGTTTCTCTGGGGTTTGACTGCGGCACCATCGCCCAGCTCCTAAAAGTCTCTCATATCGACAGCTTAAGGACTGACAGTAACTATAGACATTCACAGGTTGCATGACAGGGCGCTCTGTTTGTAAGCACCCGCCTTTCCCTTAGAAAATCACCATGAGAATATTTACTTCGGAGTAACCATAATCTTTGTATTAAAGGAGGTCAAGCAAAAACTTTCCGACATATTTTGATAATCTTTGAAAGCAAAATGTTAGTTATCATTTCCCTGATGATCTTCTGCAAATAAAGCCAGGAAATAACAGTTGAGGGAACCATACATTTAGCTAAAGAGTAAAGTGGCATATAGCTCAGTGGAACCTTTGTATTCTGTAGTGCTGCTATGTTTTAATTATGTTTCCATTCTAAACTCTTTTCTTTAGAAAAAAAGTTTGTAAAAAGAGTTAATAAATTCTGGTAGTGTCATTTGTTCAGCTGATTTAGAATACTTTGAATATTAAATATTTTTTGCAAAGGGATTTGATAAAGAAAGAAAGACAAAATCAATCCTAATAAAGTAATTTTATTTTTGTTTGAAAGTATATGCAAACTGAACAGAACAATAAAAATAGATTTTTTTATGAGCAAGTATTTGTCTATTACTTTTCTCGCATGCGGTCGAAAGAAAATAGTCCAGGACCCAATAAAAGAATTCTGGAAGATACACTTAAAAAGCTTATTTCACTGAAAATCTTCGGTACTTTTGTATTTAATTTCTCTTTTTTTGTGCTACAGTGAGAGATTATTACTTTGATAATTTCAGTGTATTAGTCAATGTTTGTTTCAAAAAGCTAAATGGTGTGAAAATTAGACTGTACTAAAATCATCCACTGCTTCTTGTGTTTCCCTGCTGTTACTCTGTACTAACTCATCTTTTTCACTCTTATGGTAAGAAAAATGTGCAATAGGTTCTGCCATTTTATCACTCATCTGCTTAGCATTTTTGCCATCAGGCTGCAAACATGTCTCTGTTTTTACACCGTTTATTCTGATGAAATTGTGAGTAATTGAATACACAAGGAATAATGGCAAAGGTGAACACAGTGACTTAGAGATTATGGAAAACAGTGAAAGACTGAGCCATTGTCATGGAATACATCTGGAAGTCGCATTCTGCAATAGATAATACCAAGCCATCTAAGACAAAATATTACCGATAACTATAATTAAAACTGCAGATTTTTTTTAAAATCCACTTCATTGAGCTACGGTTACCAGCGGGCATGCAAATGTGCTGTGGATCCATCGTTTTCTAATTAATGTCCTCTGAGCTAAACAAATCTCCTTTGAGTTTATATATTTTTTGAATTGCCATTTATTCTGGCTGTTATTTCATAATAAACATTCTAGTCAATATAGCTGATTTATGGCTATGTCCATTTATATTATTTTCCTATGGAGCTACATAATTTTTACCATATTGCTACACTTCAAATGAATTATACCACCTCGTTACTTGCTGAGAAAATTATTTGAGCATCAGTTTTACAACAGTCAGCCTTACCTTTCTCTGACTAGTTAATTAAGCAGCAATTGTTAATTGTCAATTTATAATATGAGTGTTAATTTTGATCTTTGCCCTCGGGTATCTTTTTGAACTGTACTTTTGTTGAAATTCTTTTAAAAGTCTGTTACCATCTCAGAATTTTGCAGGAATTTTAGTTTTTACAACTACAGCACAAAATGTAATATAAATATCACATTCAAGGATTCCGTACTGGTGGATTTAAGCATTTAATGTACACTGTGAGAACAGATTATATTGCAAGTGAAACCAGTCTATTGATTACTGATTCACTTACTTAGTGGAAGTATTTTTAGCTGCTTAAAGTGGTGTATATTTCCACAAAAGGGACAATTTGTGTTCTTTATTTTAAGTGTATCCGACCTTGGCAAAAAAAAATCTATAGCAATTTAGTGGTTTCAATATTACAGTCATACTTTTTATTGAATTACTGTGACATATCAAAAGTATTCTAAGGAAATATTTTCATTAAAAATGTTGAGGTTTGCCATCTGCATAATAGCTATTTTAATGGTCTCTGGCATAATTTGGTAATTAATTCAACAAAGCTCTAAGATGCATCTGTAAACTATCATTCCATAGTTGATATTCTGTCAGATGTTGTAGTAATTAATTACAGATGAGCAACAGTGGATCTGAAAAGGTATATATTTTGTGTTGTTGCAGCTGAAACTGTATATACATGTATTAAGACTCTCCGCTTTCCAACAGGTTGATTTAGTAAAGAGGAATAAATGGGATTTATGTTTCGCTGAAACATTTAATGACTTTTGGTCTGCTCTCTTCTCGGAAATAATTTTGAGGTTGATTAAAAATTAAAGCTAGCATTTTAAAATGTAATAGTTTTGTATATTTTCTTCCAATAAGAGGATATTCCTTTCTAAATTTCCCGATTGAGTCAATGTCTTCTTAAGCAGTCCTCATCAGAAACATAACTGAGGAAGTGGTTGTTTTAGTGAAAGGGTAATTTCCAGTTGTAATTGTGTTCTTTGTGTAGCCTGATCTTCTCTGTCTCTTTCATTTCCTTTCACAAACGTTGTTGTTCTTCCATTACTCCAATGATATGTATGGATAGTTTGATGGGAGATGGGAGATGGGAAGAAAATGATTTCCCTTGCTGAAATTGCTAAAGGGCAGCCTGGCACATCTGAAAAGCATGTGTTCTAATTGCTTCTGTTAAACCTGATATTTCAGATTGAGGTTAGAGACTTTGAAAGCCCATAGAAGAACTGCTTCTTGGTTTGACAAGTTGTGCAGGTAACATATTCCTCTCTTCTAGGTTAAATGTAGAATTTCTTGGGCAGTAACTTAACCACCGTCGCTTCCACCTACAAACCCCTATGAGACTATTAGTACATCAGCTGATAATATCCAAGTACTGCCACAAAACACAAAGTGCTGGAGGAATTCAACTCAGGCAACATCCATGTAGAGAATGAACCGGTGACATTTTGGGTCTGGACTCTTTTACAGACTCAATTAGTCTGAAGAAGGCATGCAACCTGACACGTGGCCTGTTCATTCCCTCCACTGATGCTGCCTGACCTGCTGAGATCCTCTGGCACTTTGTGTTTACTCGAGATTCCAGCATCGGCAGTTCTTTGTGTCTACTAAACACTACCACATTGAATGCCCAAATCTAGTCGACTTTACCAGAGGTGCACCAGTTTTGCACTGATGCCTCCAAATTACCTTTACCCGAAAATAGATAAAGAGTCGAAACAAGGAACTGCAGATGCTAATTTAAGAAAAAATACACAAAATGCTGGAGTAACTCAGCGAGTCAGACAGCATCTCTGGAGAACATGGCTAGGTGATGTTCTGGGTCGGGGCCTGCCTTTAGACTGATTGTGTGTGTGTGGGGGGCACTGGAAGAGAGGAGGGCAGGACGAAGCCTAACAGGTAATAGGTTGATACAGGTGAGGTTTTTCCTTTAATAGGCAGATGGCTGGACAGAGACCAGAGATTAAAAACACAAAAGGTGTAAGAGAAAAGGACTGGAGTTTTAAAGTGTGAAGCTAGTGAAAGGAATATAGGTGGAAGGGCAGAAATGTGCATGTCCAGGTAGGGAACAGGGAAGGGGGTGGGGGAAGGGCAGAAATGTGCATGTCCAGGTAGGGAACAGGGAAGGGGGTGGGGCGGAAGAAGGGAGGGGTGTGGTGGAAACGGGGAAGGTGGGGAAGTGTTTGTACTTACCTAAAATTGGAAGATTCAATGTTCAGGTCATTGGGTTGTAAGCTACCCATGCAGAATATGAGGTGCTGTTCCTCCAGTGCGCGTGTGGCCTCACTCTGGCAATGGAGGTGACCCAGGACCAAATGGTCAGTATTGGAATGAGAAGAGGAGTTAAAATGGTTAGCAACTGAATTCCAGAAGGCCTTGGAGACCAAGCGCAAGTGTTTGGCGAAACAGTCGGCAAGTCTATACTTGATCTCTCCCATGTGCAGGAGGGCACATTGGGAACACCAGATGCAGTTCATGAGGTTAGAGCAGGTGCACCTGGATGTCTGTCTCACCTGGAAGGACTCCTGGGGGTCACTGGATGGAAATGAGAGAGGAGGTATAGGGGCAGATGTTATATCTCCAGCGGTGGCAGCGGAAAGTACCTGGGGAGAGGGGGGGGGGTGGTTTGAGTGGGAAAGGATGAGTGAACCAAGCAGTTGCAGAAGGAGTGGTCTCTGCGGAATGCGGGAAGGGGTGGGGTGGGAAGATGTGGCCGGTGGTAGGAGCACATTGGAGGTGATGGAAATGTCGGAGGACGATGTGTGTTGGATGTGGAACTCTTATCTTTGTTCTGTCTGTGAAGGAAGGGAGAGCGAGAGCAGAACTACGGGACACAAAAGAGAAGTGAGTAAGTCGTCGTCGTCGATGTAGCGGAGAAAAAGTTGAGGAATGGTGCCAGTGTAAGTTTGGAACAAGGACTGTTCGACATAACTGACAAACTGGTAGGCATAGCTGGTGCCCATGCAAGTGCCCATAGCTACACCTTTAACTTAGAAAAGGAGAAAAGAGTCAAATGAGAAGTTGTTAAGGGTGAGGATAAGTTCCACTAGGGAGAGGAGAGTGTTATTCGAGGGAAATTAATAGGGATTCTGTTCAAGGTAAAACCGGAGGGCCTTGAGACCTTCCTAATGGGAGATGGTGATGTAAAACGATTGGATGTCCATGGTAAAAATGAGGCAATGGGGGGCCAGAAATTGAAAGTTATTGAAGAGTTGAAGGACGTGAGATGTGTCTCGGATGTAGTTCTGAGGGGGTGGGGTGTAGGATGGAATCAAGGTATTCAGAAATGAGTTCTGTGAGACAGGAGTAGGCAGAAATAATGGATCTGCTAGGGCAGTCCTGTTTGAAAAAAAGATGCTGGAATTTGGAATTAAAAAACAGAACACTGGACGAACTCAGTGGGTAAAGCTGCATCTGTGGAGGCAAAAAGGTGTACGCTGGCATTTTGAGTCAATATACTCAGAACTGAGAGGGAAAAGGAAACTTCTGCCACACTTCTGCCAAAGTGCTACCTCCAAAAGGATATTAAACCTAGGACCTCTCTGGTCTGTGGTTCTGCTTAGCTAATCAATTTATCAAGGGAGAGCTGCACAGCCAATATTGTTTAGTGTTTAAACATATTTAATATTATATTAATATTGATTACAGATTAGAACCAGACCAGTAAACTATTGACCAGAAGGTTACATTTGTGAACAATACCATGCAGTTATGTCTGACGCTGAAGGTCATACTATTGCTTACACAAACATACTCTGTGTTACCCAGAGGGACATTTATCTGAAAGATGCATATGGTATTAGTTTTATTATACACTGCTATATCTAGCAATAACATTATATGTCTGGCATGGATTTAGTTACATTTCTGCACCACATTTACCATAATAAGTTCTTGGATAATTTGCCAATTATTCAGTTTTGTGCAGTGCACTTTTTCTGAACACTTCTCCAATTCTCTGGCTGTTCTTGATTTCCTGCCTTGTGTCAATCCGATTACCCATGTCCTTAGCTCTGAAATTCTCCCATATCTTCCTTTCAGATTCATTTTCAAATCTCCATTATTGGAATTATTGGTCTCAGAACCCACCAACTGCAGCACAGTGGCGCAGCGGTAGAGTTGCTGCCTTACAGCTCCAGAGACCCAGGTCCGATCCTGACTATGGGTGCTGTGTGTACAGAGTTTGTACGTTCTCCCCGTGACCTACATGGGTTTTCCTTGGGAGCTCTGGTTTCCTCCCACAGTCCAAAGACGTACATGTTTGTAGGTTAATTTGCTTGTGAAAATGTTAAATTGTCCCAAGTGTGTGTAGAATAGTGTTAATGAGCCAGGGATCGCTGGTCAGCGTGGACTCGGTGGGCCGAAGGGCCTGTTTCGTTAAACTAAACTAAACTAAACTGATGCTTTTATTGATGTGTAAAAGTATGCAATTGCCTTTGACTTCTTTAGCTTAGATCCTGCAAAGTCACTCACTCTTGCCCAAATCAGACATGCACCAGTTTTGCACTGATGCTACACAATTACCTGTATCATCAAAAACAAAAGAGACTACAGATGTAGAAATCTGGGACATGAGATAAAAGGTGTATTTTGATGTTTCAAGTCAAGATTGCATCAGCACTGCGAGAAAACAGGAAACCGCTACCACAGATCGACCAAATGGCTACCTCTGCAGGGTTATTAAATCTAGGACTTATCTAGTCTATTTTGCTTAGCTAAGCAAGTTATCATTACATAGACACATAGACAATAGGTGCAGGAGTAGGCCATTTGGCCCTTCTGAGGCAGAGAATTCCACAACTTCACGAATGTGCAAATGTTTTTCCTGATCTCAGTTCTAAATGGCCTACCCCTTATTCTGTGGCCCCTGGTTCTGGACTCCGCCAACATCGGGAACATGTTTCCTGCATCTAGCGTGTCCAATCCCTTAATAATTTTATATGTTTCTATAAGAGGGCGGCACGGTGGCACAGCGGTACAGTTGCTGCCTTACAGCGAATGCAGCTCCGGAGACTCGGGTTCGATCCTGACTATGGATGCTGTACTGTACGGAGTTTGTACGTTCTCCCCGTGACCTGCGTGGGTTTTCTCCGAGATCTTCGGTTTCCTCCCACACTCCAAAGACGTACAGGTTTGTAGGTTAATTGGCTGGGCAAATGTAAAAATTGTCCCTAGTGGGTGTAGGATAGTAGTAATGTGCGGGGATCGCTGGGCGGTGTGGACCCGGTCGTCCGAAGGGCATGTTTCTGCGCTGTATCTCTAAAATCTAAAAAAATCTAAAAAATCTAAAAAAAGATCCCCTCTCATCCTTCTAAATCCCAGTGAATACAAGCCCAGTTGCTCCATTCTTTCATCATATGACAGTCCCGCCATCCCGGGAATTAACCTTGTGAACCTACGCTGCACTCCCTCAATAGCACGAATGTCCTTCCTCAAATTAGGAGACCAAAACTTCACATAATACTCCAGGTGTGGTCTCACCAGGGCCTCTTTGCTCCTATGCTCAACTCCTCTCGTTATGAAGGGCAACATGCCATTAGCTTTCTTCACTGCCTATTGTACCTACATGCTTACTTTCAGTGACTGATGTACAAGGATACCCAGGTCTCGTTGAACTTCCCCTTTTCCTAACCTGAGACCATTCAGATAATAATCTGCCCTCCCGTTCTTGCCTCCAAAGCGGATAACCTCTCATTTATCCACATTATACTGCCTCTGCCATGCATCTGCCCACTCACCCAACCTGTCCAAATCACTCTGCATCCTCATAGCATCGTCCTCACAGTTCACACTGCCACCCAGCATTGTGTCATCTGCAAATTTGCTAGTGTTACTTTTAATTCCTTCATCTAAATCAAGGGAGAGTAACACAGGCAATATTGTTTAGAAACTTCTGTTCAAAGTTTCAAAGGATAATTGTACATAAGTAAGATTGTGCAGTATGAACAAATACAATTATTTCAGAGTTTTTGCTGCCATGTATCTATCTGGATTTCATGTATTGATTATTCAGTATAAAAGATTTCCTGATATCAGTTCCTAAATTTACTAGTTTAATATCAGTCTACAGTCAAATTGATTCACTGTATTAAGGAGCTGAACATGATGTTTAAAGATTATGATACTTGAAGGTATCCTGGCTTTAGTGCTGAATATTTGAGTTCCAGATGTATTTTTGCCTCTGATTAAGCTGTTCCAGTACAGCAACAATGCTGGCATCTACCTAATGATATGGGAAATTGTCTAGATTTATTTTCATTACAAAAAGAAATTCAAATCGCATTAGCCTCCCATTTGCTTTGCGTCAGTAAAGTGGTAGAAGATGTTGCCATCAGTACTAGTAAGAAGCAATTGCTCCCAGTAAATAACTTTCTCAGCAATACGCAGCTTGGTTCTGCCAGAGCCACTCAGCTCCAGGCTCCATAATGGCTTTGGTCCAAGTTTGGACATAAATGATTAATTTGTATGAGGAGAGGAGAGCTTGATTCCTTTTGGCATGAAGTCAGCATTTGACCAACTATGACACCAAAGATTCCGAATAAAATTGAAATCAATTGGAATCAGGAAAGTGCTCTTTTAGCATTAATGGATAGATTTATACACAACACAGAGGACAAAGGCTGCAATTGAGAGATGCCCTTCATCTCAGCTTCATAATATCACTGGAGGAGTTCCCCATGTCACATTCTATGTCAAAACATCTTCACCTCTTTCATTGATGCTCTTTCTTCTTTTAGAGGCTGAAAACACTCTTTCATGTGCTGATGAAAACAGTTCACATCTTAACATTCTTCATAATCAAGGCGTATGCAGCAAGGTCTGGACATTATTTGAATGATATTTAGACTGCAGAAGTCCCAGGCAATGTTACCCCTCCAACAAAGATCAATCTACCCCCACCCAGAGAGTTGTGAATTCACCCAGAGAGTTGTGAATCTGTGGAATTCTCTGCCACAGAAGGCAGTGGAGGCCAATTCACAGGATGTTTTCAAGAGAGAGTTAGATTCAACTCTTCGGGCTAAGGGAATCAAGGGATATGGGGAAAAAAGCCGGAACGGGGTACTGATTTTGGACGATCAGCCATGATCATATTGAATGGCGGTGCTGGCTCAAAGGGCCGAATGGCCTACTCCCGCACCAATTTTCTATGTTTCTAATATCTAATAGCTATGCCATGTTGACTCTATCTATTATTAACAACATGGAGGTTATTTGAGTTCCAGAACTGACTCAACTTCTGACTTGTCAAAGGCAATTAACCATGGATAAAGGAGATGCTAACATTGTGATGGAATGATTGCAGTTGTAGCAGTGTTTAAGCAGTCCATCTCAACAGTGCCCTTTCCACCATTTTAAACACTCACTCCATACACTATATACACTGATCAGCCAAAACATTATGACCTGATGAGCCAAAACATTACGACCACCTGCCTAATATACTGTTGGTCATATCATATCATATCATATATATACAGCCGGAAACAGGCCTTTTCGGCCCACCAAGTCCGTGCCGCCCAACGATCCCCGTACTATCCTACACCCACTAGGGACAATTTTTACATTTACCCAGCCAATTAACCTACATACCTGTACGTCTTTGGAGTGTGGGAGGAAACCGAAGATCTCGGAGAAAACCCACGCAGGTCACGGGGAGAACGTACAAACTCCTTACAGTGCAGCACCCGTAGTCAGGATCGAACCTGAGTCTCCGGCGCTGCATTCGCTGTAAAGCAGCAACTCTACCGCTGCGCTACCGTGCCGCCCACCTCCGTGTGCAGCCCCATACGCAGCAGGGTGCGATGCACTGTGTGTTGTGACACATTCCTCCCGTGACCACCATTAAAATTTTCTGTGACTTGTGCCACAGTAGACCTTCTGTCATTTCGGACCGGACGGGATAGCCTTCGTTGCCCTTGCGCATCAATAAGCCTTGGGCGCCCAACACCCTGTCGCCAGTTTGTGGTTTGTCCCTCCTAGGACCACTGTCGGTAGGTAATCACCACTGCTGACCGGGAGCACCCCTCAAGCCTTGCCGTTTCAGAGATGCTCTGACCCAGTCGTCTGGCTATAACAATTTGGCTTTTGTCAAAGTCGCTCAGGTCTTTACTCCTGCCCATTTCTCCTGCATCCAACACATCAACGTCAAGAACTGACTGTTCACTTGCTGCCTAATGTATCCCACCCCTTGATAGGTACCATTGTAACAAGATAATCAATGTTATTCACTTCACCTGTCAGTGGTCATAATGTTTTGGCTGATCGGTATATATATCTGCAATGGACGCCGTAGACAGGATATATGACAGCAGCTAGTACATGAGAGTACCATCAAGTTGACATTTCCTCCAAGTTGCACACCTACTTGACTTGGATGTGATCCTGTCATACCTTTATCAAATCCCTGGACGTTTCTGCCCTACAACATTGTAGGAGTGCCGACAGCACATGGGCTGGTTACCACCATCTCAAGGTAATGAATGCTGTCTCCATCCCATGAGTAAAGTTAGTTCTCTTTAAGTTAAGATCTCTCCCATGATTCTCATGACATTGGATCAGTTTGTTGCCCTCTACACTGCCTTCTGTACTCTACTAACTTCCCTTGTATGTTGATGCTCAGAACTAAACACTATACTGAAAGAATCTCCTGATAATAAATTAAAGATTGATCATGACATTCATTGATATTGTTTTTGGCCATGTTATTCAATATTCTGTGGCTTTGGTGTTTTCTGCACTTAATTAATCAGGCTTTGAATCCATTAAGAAGTTCAGTTATCTTCCAGCATCATTCATAGTTATTTTATCGCCTTTGACAGAGAACTGGTTGCCTCTCTTTCCCTGCATGCTGTTATTTAACACGGCCTCATTCAACGTCATTTGTCGTCGTTCTGCCCATTTACGTGTTTTATCCAACTCATTCTTTAATTTCTGAGCAGCTTCCTCCAAATCCACCAGCCGCATTAATTTGGTATCATCTACATATTTTAGCAATACTCATTGAATTTTTGAAATCTGATCATTTTCCTTCCATCAAGAACATGCATTATTGAAAACTGATATTCTTGCACATCTTAGCTCTTCAGTCAATTATATCTCATATTTTAGTGAAATAATATCACAAACAGAGTACATACTTATATTAGGCATTCAGAAATGTTGAGTTGTGTTGAGATTAATGTATAAAAATGTTCAAAATACATGAATTTGTTTATCATAGAAAAACATTTTGTTTCCCCTTATGAGTGGAATATCAAGTCATGGTGAATACAGAATCCACTGCCGGACAGGAAAAGGTTTCTTGTTCTTCCTTCATTGATGTTTTGAAATATTTTACATCACTGACAAGGAAAATATGATTTAAATTCCCATTCGAAAGCAACACCCCTGACAGTGTAGTTTGGCCCCACAATATTGGCCTGGATTATGTGCTGTAGTCCCGGCGGAACGGGTCCTAAACTCATCTTCTTATTCAAGGGAGTTGGGAAAATATTTTAAAATTAATTTGGAGAAGGTATGAGAAAAATTTAGGGGGATCTGACTAATTCGGCAAAAGCTCAAACGTGCCATATGTCCTTTGTAAAATTCAGTGATTTTAGGTCTGATTAAGTAAAAGTGTATGCATGTGGTGCTATCAGGAAAAAGACATAAAATTCCCCATTTTCCTTGCTTGGTGTTTATGTTTAATAATGGTGCAATAGTATGATTTTTTAAAGTGTAGCCTAAGTAATAACTATGCTAAAATCTCAGATGCAGATGATTGTTTACCCACAGATATCTAGATTAGACATGCAACAAGTGGATTGATGTGATTGTTAAAGAATCACATTCTCAAGTCCAAGGAATATGACATTTTTCACTTCTATTAGTGCCTCATTTTGGATGATTAGATTTTCATGGAACAATTGCCAGAATTTCATTTCAATAAAATGAGACAAGAAAATGGGTTATGTTGAGCATTTCCTGTCCGATTTGTCAAGTTTAGACCAACCTCGTGTTTACCTTTACATTAGACATATACAAGTAATTATTATTTGGTTTGGTAAATTCCTTTCCTCTTGCAGAGTTAGACATAACATCGTTAGGCTAAATGAATAGGGTCTTCACTGCAATTTTGTTGAAGACTATTTGGTAGAAAAATTACAATAGCTGGGTGTAACCTATGTCTTGAAACCTAAGTGCATATCAGTTGGCTTATTAACATACTGGATGTTTTACAATCCTTTTGAAACAATGGAAAATGAAATATTTTCAAAAGGGGTGATTTTTTGGTCAAATAACTTTAGGTATTATGCATTTGCAGTGTGAAATCTGATACCATTAAGTTCAGGGTCACATTGCATAGAAGGAAATTTTACAATTGAACTACAATGGTGATTCATTTACAGGTCAATGTTTTCAATGTTGCAACAAATGCACCACAGAAGGTATCCTGGTCCACTTGTCACTCAATATGCCCTCCCCTCCTCCCCAATGCACTACCCAGCAGGGGTTACAATATTTTGGATGTCTGAAACTCTTTGTGACACTGTGATATTGTCCAGTCATTCATAGTAATTAGTTTCCTGCGAAGCAACACGTAATGAGTCTTAAACACAAAGGCCTGCTCACTAATTGTTACCGTTGTTAAAAGGATGGGATTGAAAGTGACCAGCTGTGAAGGACAAAAATATGCTTTTAGACATCTTTTGTTGTTGTTTTTCACATCTGGACATATAGTCACTCCCAAGAGCATGGAATGTCACAGAGGTCATAGAAGACAAAGAGGGATAGTGCACCACCGTAGTTGTCTTAGAATGTGTCGCCTTTTGGTCAGGCTTGCCTCTGCAATAGTTAGGCATAAATGGGACTGAAGCTCTTTGTATGGCTATGGTAGAAGAGGTAATAGCCATGTAGGGTGGCACTAATACATTCAAATAGCCTGAAATAAAAAGAAAGATAAGGGTTGTTGTTGATACTCTGAGAATTCCTGCTCGTTCATGGAATGCATTTCGTATTTTCTAATACCCACACTTGGTTTTAGGATTTGCAATCTTTCTAACGATCCTTACCAGAGATTTCCATTAAGCCCCACCCCTAACCACAACATATGATGTGTTTGTATTGCTTACTGACAACCCATAATTTTCCAGAATTACACAGCTTGTATAAAATCACACAGTAAGCTTTGTTGTGATAAAAAGAACTATGGATCTAAATTTTAAAAAACCTACTTTGGCCACATGGCTTTAAGTTTTTGCTCATCAAAGAAGCAAAGTGGTAGGTGAGTTAGAAAATCAAACACATGTCAAAGAGGCTCTATGGATCTCTATTGTTGAATACATTCCAAATTGATTTGAAAAGCATTAGTGAAGGCTCTGGGGTCCTGAGGGCACGCATAGCCGCCTTCAACTTGTCATGTGGCTGATGAAGGCTCAACTACTGCTGTTGGCTCTAGGTTTTCGCAGGCAAAGAAAATTCTTTCACATCCTTTGCTGCTGATAGTTCATCAATACCAATCAGCATTGCAGCCTCCTCTGCAAAAAGTGATGCTGAATTCTGTTAAAGCAAAATCTTGGCAGAGTATATTCCAAAAGACAAGCTGGAGAGTGCCTCTCTCACAATAGTGATCAGTTTGGTCACAACCCCAAATGATTAACACCATGTGTATAAAATCATGAGAGGAATAGATTGGGTAGATGCACAGAGTCTCTTGCCCAGAGTAGGGAAATCGAGGACCAGCGGACATAGGTTTAAGGTGAAGGGGAAAAGATTTAATAGGAATCTGTGGGGTAACTTTTTCACACAAAGGGTGGTGGGTGTATGGAATGAGCTGCCATAGGAGGTAGTTGAGGTAGGGACTATCACAACTTTTAAGAAACAATTAGACTGGTACATGGATAGGACTGATTTAGAGGGATATGGGCCAAACGCAGACAGGTGGGACGAGTGCAGCTGGGACATACTCTATGACTCTATGACCTCCTGATGGAATATCCAAAGGGTGCCATCCAGATGTGTAGTAATCCCTGAATCCAAAAGTTACAGTACATGACATTACCAAACAAGATTGCTCCATAGTCAGTTATGAATCCCACTACTGTCCCTGTTTAGGAAAACATGGTAATGTTTTATTTGATTCTTGGCTCTTGACGAAAAGAGTGTTGCAAATAGATACTAGAAGTCCTCATGACCGCACAGGAGCATTTCATGTTATGGCGTCTAGTCGATCTCAGGATACTTAACACACGACGAAATTTGGGTCAGTCTACATTCATGAATAATATGATTGCTTATTCACACATTATGTGGTGCTGATTAATGCGATGTAGAGATGATTATCTTCTAGCAATTGGAACTGGCACTAAAGTGATCACTGAAATCACCCTGTAATGATCATGCTGAAATAGGGAGATAACCCCAGTTTCTAGGTCAACATTTATAGAAACATAGAAAATAGGTGCAGGAGGAGGCCATTTGGCCCTTCGAGCTAGCACCGCCATTCATTGTGATCATGGCTGATCATCCACAATCAGTAACCTGTGCCTGCCTTCTCCCCATTATCCCTTGATTCCACTAGCCCCTAGAGCTCTATCTAACTCTAGATATCTCACAATTGATTTCACAAATATAGATTGTTCAGTAACTCAAATTGGCACGAGTACTTTTTGCATTACAGCAATGACTTTATTAATTTATGGATGTGGGTATCACTGCCGAGTCAGGTATTTGTTCACTGCCTATCCCTAATGTTGCAACTTATGAACTAAGCCACGGGTGAAGTTGGCTGATCTTTATTCAACGGGGAAGCAGACTCTATTGGAGACCTGCTCGGCAGCAGATCCAAACTCAAAGTACATCGTTTTTATACTCTTTAGGTCAAAGATAACAGCAGGTGATTCAATGTAATTTCAATAGCGACAAGAATTTGTTTTGATTAATATTTTGAGTGTGACGAAAAGTTCCATTGAATTAGATGTTTACAATGTGAGCACGCTAACTGACAAGACACCTCTGAATGTTCAAACACCTTTGCTGGGACAAAAGTGATTCATGTGCACCGTTTAAAAGGGTCTGAGGACAGGGAGCTTGTCCAGCCCAAATTAGTGCTGTGAAGGCTTACTCTCTTGAATACACAAATACCCCAATTATTGATGGGCAGACAAATATGTCCATCTTTGATGAGCCAAGTGACAAAATAAGTCTGATTTGGAAGTTTCCTCCATCTCCTTCAGCATGGTGTGAAATAGCTTCAGCTGGTTCCTTTTCACCTCAATTCATTGTCACTTGCTTCATCCATCTTCCAATCACCTCCCCCCCTTCCCCCTCATCTTTCCACCTATTGTTCCAGGTCTTGCCCCGCCTCTCTTTTCCAGCTTTCTTCCCTCCTACTCCATTAATCTAAAGAAGAATCCCAATCCAAAATGTCTGTCCATCCCCTCCATATAGGCTCCAGACCTTCAGAGTTGCTGCACCAAGATTTTTTTTTGCTCAAGATTCCAGCATGTACAGTTTCTTGTGTCTCCATCAAGAGGAAGATGCCTGGTTTGATGTAGGGAATTAACATACCCCATTGTCTTACATTCGGTTGATGCAAACAAGAATGTGTCATGATCTTGTTAACAGAAAGCACTGTCTGTTTCCAAAGCTGTCATTTTAAGTTAAAAACTATTACTGTTTGCAATGTACATTAAACAGGTTATCTGAAGATTGCTTCTTGTTTGAATTAATGCTTGCTTCATCCACATAGTTTTATAACCCCTAAATCATCCCTATCTTCGAAATGAAATGTACAAGTGCTGGCTACTTCAAGTTATTACAGTTCAGAAATATATTATTGCTAAATGTAGGATGAAAAAATGCTTTATAGATGTCCATTCCATATGACTCTAGTGCTATATCGTATCTTTGCTAACTAGTCTTCAAAGTAACTGAGCAGTTTAATTGGTTCTATCAAACTGCTACAGTGCCATAGTAACATGGAGAGTAACCACCATATTCTCAAGGCAGCCATGGACCAACAGTGAAAAACTGATTGTCACTTCTGCTGCACTTGCAAGATAAATGAGGCACAACTACCACTAACCAGGGTGAGACTTTCTAATCATACAAGTAAAAATAAAATAATTGTAAGGTCCCAAAGCCCAAACTTGTACAAAGTTTGTACTAGCACTATGAACTAGGTGTTAATTCTCAGGTATGAAGCAATAGACAATAGACAATAGGTGCAGGAGGAGGCCATTCGGCCCTTCGAGCCAGCACCGCCATTCAATGTGATCTGGCTGATCATTCTCAATCAGTACCCCGTTCCTGCCTTCTCCCCATACCCCCTGACTCCACTATCCTTAAGAGCTCTATCTAGCTCTCTCTTGAATGCATTCAGAGAATTGGCCTCCACTGCCTTCTGAGGCAGAGAATTCCACAGATTCACAACTCTCTGACTGAAAAAGCTTTCCCTCATCTCAGTTCTAAATGGCCTACCCCTTATTCTTAAACTGTGGCCCCTTGTTCTGGACTCCCCCAACATTGGGAACATGCTTCCTGCCTCTTGCGTGCAAAACGCCTTAATAATCTTGTACGTTTCGATAAGATCTCCTCTCATCCTTCTAAATTCCAGTGTACACAAGCCTAGTCGCTCCAGTCTTTCAACATATGACAGTCCCGCCATTCCAGGAATTAACCTAGTAAACCTACGCTGCACGCTCTCAATAGCAAGAATATCCTTCCTCAAATTTGGAGACCAAAACTGCACACAGTACTCCAGGTGCGGTCTCACTAGGGCCCTGTACAACTGCAGAAGGACCTCTTTGCTCCTATACTCAACTCCTCTTGTTATGAAGGCCAACATTCCATTGGCTTTCTGCACTGCCTGCAACTGAGTAACAGCATAAAGAGGCCCAAGGAACAGAATAGATTTGCTCTTCAATGTGATCATCTTAATTCAGGCATGTACTGGGTGTAAATCAGCAGTTTGACAGAGTTGTCAGACTGATTTGCACCATATTCTCCCTGTGACTTGGGTGAGGCCTGAGTCAAAGTAGTGGGAGGTCATTTAACAGGGGTGAGGATGGAGAGTCAGTGAACACTTTGCTTCTTCTGGCATTCACATATTTACTCAATGTTTTGGGGTGTAGGTGGTTTGGCAAGTTAAAAGCGGGTTACCTTGACTCTTTGACCCAACAATGCTTTCATTTGTTAATTTGGAACAATGCTGTAATTCCAGGAATTTGATCTAGTGATGAAGAAATTTCAGATCAATATACTAACAAAACTAACTTCAGACTAAAGCTAGAATCCATGCCAAAATTCCTCATTGAATGTTATTTATTCCAAGAAATTGTGCTGCTGGCATTCTGTGCTGCTTTTAGTCAACAGATGTGGAAATATATTGATAATTACATATTTTAATATTCTGAAACAGTACCAGGGCTGTCTGTAATGTTGCTAGTTGGAATAGGTAAAAATATAAAATTATCATGTCATTAAACTGACCTCAAGAGGCAGCATCTGTCATCAAGGATCCCCACCATTCTCTTCTCACTGCTACTGTCAGGGAGGAGGTAGAGAAGTCTAAAGTCCCACCAATAGGTTCAGGAATAGTTACTTTTTGAAACAACCTGCAAACCCTAATTCTACCAAAGCAACAGAACACAATGGACCACCTCTTGCATAACCATAGCCTTGTTTTCTAATTGTAGGTTTTTACATGAATGCCTTGTCCTTTTCTTTTCACTGTCTTATAGAATTTATATGCAACTTACATATAATGTTTGTGTTTAAGCATTGTCTGAGTACATACATGCCTGAGATGCTGCAAGGTTTCCATTGTACCTGTTCTTCATCGTTCTTGTGCATGTGACAATAAACTGGACTGGACTTGACTTAAAATGATTCATTCCATTTCTCCAGTGGCCATATTATTGGCCCATGTGCAACTATTTTCCAAAAATATTTTCTGTAAGTTGGATTTTTGTTCAATATATTTGTTTTATCTGGCTGCTAACTTAACACTGTAAATTATGTGGTGCAGTTTTGGTCCCAGTAACATTATTACACAAATCTCCATTCTTCTGTACTATTTTACTGTAATACATGTTTTGACTTACGGAAGACTGGAGGATCACTTGTCATGGATATTGTACATGGGAATCGGTGTATCTCTGAACTTTGATTTAATACAAATGTCAACCTTCCTTCCACCGTAAACGTGCATTTAATTTCAGCTCAATTTCTCTGCTGTTTTAAAGGATTAGGGTAATTGTGATCAAAGTGAGTGATGATCAGGTAGTCAAGAGTAGTGAGCCAATGACAACTGCTGCGCACACATGTATTTGCATATTTGGATTTTCTTCCATTGGGGCAGTGTGTTGTAATTTCTAATTGATTATAGTAGTAAAATTAAAAAACATTTATATATAGGCTGAAAGCATCCAATGCCCACAAATAGTTGACCCCATTCATTTAGAATGGTGCAAGAATTTTCACAGCTCTTTTAGTTAGAACAAGAACATGTCCATCTGTTGCATGTAATTTGGAACATACATTTGGAACAGAGAGCCTCCAATGCTCATCCCTGAAGTGAAGCTGCGGAGAATCTTCCCAGAAATGTTTACTTCCCAGTTTTTCTTTTCCTTAAACAGTAATCATTAAATGGGAATATTACTGGAGGGAGGCGGAAGCACTCAAGATCTAAAATAACCGGCACGTGTCCCACAGCATTTGTGTTGAGCAGTTATAAACCTTTGAAGAGTAAATCATTAGTTGAAGGGCTTGCAGTTTTCTGACATTTCATGGAAGCAGTTAGCTGAAAACACAGCAAAATTAGGCAGGGATTACTTTAAAAAGAAAAAAGACAGCTCCAGTCAGTATGTAAACATACCAACTATGTTGCAATCAATGGTGCCAAGTGGACACACTCTTTGAAGGTTTCTCAGCTCCCGCTTCCACAACATTTTGAACTGTCATGCTCTGCAGAGGAGCCCTTCAACTAATGATTATTCTTCAAAGATGCAAGTCTGTTGAAAAATCAAATGCTTTGGGGCACAAAAAGGGGGGCTAGTACTTTACTCTGACAGTACTTCTCCCTACAGTAACATTTTCCTTTAAGGGTCATTTTAATGGCTTCATAGGCATTCATTATCCATCAACAGGGTTGCATTCAGCAAACATTAGCATGTTTTCATGCTAGTGGATCTTCTGTGTATTACAAACACATGTAAGCATTTAACGTTGCCTACTCCTAGCTAAATTTTACTGGCAATTTGAAATAAACATTTCTGCAGCAATATCTGTGGCATGTGTAATCACTTTAATACAATGACTTTCCAGCATATTTAATATGCATGCATGTGAGACCTGAACGTTCCAAGATGAACTGCTTCCACACAGGGCAGCGATGTAAGGGAATCCTTTGTCAATCCTTTGCTTTAAAAAATGTATCAAATTCTTCTTCATTTCAGGTAGAATGTATTGTTCTAAATCAAAGATTAATAGATAATTAACAACAACAAAAAAGGCCACTTACATAGTCTTGAAACCATGGCCAATATCTTAGCTGAAAAAAAACATTCAATTTAGATTTTATTGCTGTTTTGGGAGTTGCAAATTTACTGTTAAATCCAACACCCCAAAGACCTACAGATGACGTGGAAGGTAATTAATTGCACAGATTGCAAAGGGTTGTAAACTAGCTGCTGATAACACGCCACTTTTTATCACATGGTGTAGGGAGGACAAAGACTCTTCTTCAAGCTGAGAATACACTTCATACAACGTGGCACTAAATTAGGAACAGCTATCCACCAACTAGTCAAGCAATAGGCAATTTCACAGACAACAAACCAGACTATTCTGTCACAATCCTTGGTTAAGTCATGTTACACTGGTGGACAGTATCGTTGAGGTGGCATTACAGGGAAGAGGGAGAACCTTTGGAATCATCAATCAAAGAGTTGCTCCCAATCCAATGATTTCTCATGACACCAGGTCAAAGATGGACATGGAAAGCTCTTCTTGATTACTACCTCCTGTGCTCCCTCAGCTGATGAATCAGTGCTTTGCTGTGTTGACAATAGACAATAGACAATAGACAATAGGTGCAGGAGTAGGCCATTCGGCCCTTCGAGCCAGCACCGCCATTCAATGTGATCATGACTGATCATTCTCAATCAGTACCCCGTTCCTGCTTTCTCCCCATGCCCCCTGACTCCGCTATCCTTAAGAGCTCTATCTAGCTCTCTCTTGAATGTATTCAGAGAATTGGCCTCCACTGCCCTCTGAGGCAGAGAATTCCACAGATTCACAACTCTGACTAAAAAAGTTTTTCCTCATCTCTGTTCTAAATGGCCTACCCTTTATTCTTAAACTGTGGCCCCTGGTTCTGGACTCCCCCAACATTGGGAACATGTTTCCTGCCTCTAACATGTCCAACCCCTTAATAATCTTATACGTTTCGATAAGATCCCCTCTCATCCTTCTAAATTCCAGTGTATACAAACCTAGTCATTCCAGTCTTTCAACATATGACAGTCCCGCCATTCCGGGAATTAACCTAGTAAACCTACGCTGCACGCCCTCAATAGCAAGTGTTGAGCAACACTTGGAAAGGCATTAAAGGGCACAGAATGTACTCTGGGTAGGGAACTTAAATGTTCAAAGTGATTTAATTGCACTAAGACTAACAGAACTGACCAAATCCTGAAAAACATGGTGGTAGTCTGAGTCTGCAGCAGTTAATGAACCAACCAACACAGGGAATAAACCTACTTCTTTTTCAATTAAACTGCACCAGATGCATTTGTCCAATATGTTGAAGTGACCACTGAACTGGAGACAAGCTAGTTCTAGATCTGCTACAACATTGGCATCGACCTGACACTGACAAACTTTACTCAAACATGCCCAATTCACAAAAAACAAAACAAATCCAAACTGGAAATTACTGCCCAAACATTCTCCTTTCAATTAACACTAAGGGATAAAGGTATCCTTGACATTGTTTTGAAACAGCACCTCACTATCAAATCACCTCACTATCGCTGTAATCTACGTCAGCCCTATAGGTCTTTTGAGAATTCTGTATTCTTCCAGATCGCTCTATTTTTTTTGACAAGAAATGGAGTCTGAAGGGTCTTGACCCGAAACATCACCTATCCATCCATGTTCTCTAGAGATGCTGCCTGAACTGCTGAGTTACTCCAGTACTTTGTGTCCTTTTGCGTATTAACCAGCATCTGCAGTTCTTTATTTCTACTAATGTACACAATTTTGTAACACCCCCACCGTGGAGTTCATAAGTTCATGTCATAGGAGCAGAAGGAGGCCATTCGCCCCTTCGAGTCTACTCTGCCATTCATCCATGGCTATCTATCTTTCTCTCTCAGCACCATTCCCCTGCCTTCTCCCCATAACCCTTGAAACCATTACCAATAAGGTATCTGTCAATTTATTCCTTAAAAATACCCATTGACTTGGCCGCCACAGTCGTCAGTGACAATGAATTTCACAGATTCACCACCCTAGTGATGACTAAAGAAATTCCTCCTCATCTCCTTACTAAACGTACGTCCTTTTATCTTAATAATAATAATAATAATGCATTTTATTTATATAGCGCTTTTCATATACTCAAAGACGCTTTACAGAGATTTTGAGAACATAGGGAAATGAATAAATAGATAAATAAGTAAATAAATAAATGAACAGAGAAAGGAGACAGAAGGTGAGGTGACCTTCAGTGGTTGAAGGCAGTACTGAACAGGTGAGACTTCAGCGATGTTTTGAATGTGGTGAGTGTGGAGGAGTCTCTAACGGTTAAGGCTATGCCATCTGGTTCTAGACTCTCCCACGTGGAAACATCCTCTCCACATGCACTCTATCCAAGCCTTTCCCTCTGGGGTAAGATTCAATGAGGTCCCTCCTCATCCTTCTAAACTCCAATGAGTACAGGCCCAGTGCCTTCAATCGCTCATCATATGTTAACACAGTCATCGCTGAGCTCATTCTCATATTCTGGCACCCACAGCTTACCCCTGTTACCTAAATGCCTCAAGGATCAGTTCTGTCTCTAGTCTCATTAGGAAGTTGCGGAGTGGACAGCATTTTAATCACATTTCAATTCAATGTATTGACCTTCAATTTATTTGTCTTAATCATTGCTAATAATGTCTCGATATATTAGTCATGTGATTAATTATTATTTTTAACGCAAAAATACGACAGAAGATGGCAGTTGAACAGAAAATGCTAGAAATACTCTGCAGGTCAAGCAGCATCTCTACAGAGATGACCTTACATGAGAAAGCGTTAACAGTTTTTCACACTCCGCAACTGCTGCCTGCCCTGCTGAGCAATTCCAGAATGTTCTGTAAATCCTTTTTTCCCTGCTGCCATTCATAAAATGTGCCCCATTTTAGAAGTAGATGTGGCAACAATAAAATGAAAGCTTGGAAAAGTAAGCAGATGCACAAAACTTATCCGATAACTGTTGTATGATTTTGATATGGAAGTGAAAATGAGAATGTTTTAATACGACATGTTGAAAAGAAATTGGGGCTCAACAGTGCAGTGTTTAAGTTGTAACAATAAATTCCTATTTAAGCAACGCTTGAACTCTTGCCAAAGACAGATTTATGTTAAAGAGAAGTTGCATAATAACTTTTTTTGTCATAAGGGCTTTCAATTGGTCTCTATAGACCAACAAAAATGGACCCCACAGCTGTGCAAGCCAGTCTATCAGTAGATACATTTGTACCCTAAGCTTGAAAGCCTCCAGTTTACTGAGCATGGTGGTGTGTGTACAAGAAACTGAGTGTCTGCAAAAACACTGAGCAGGCATTGTAAAACTTTCAATAAATGTGCACTTTGTCATCAAAACACTGGACCACTTAAGTTAAAGGGGTAGGTCAGCCTTTTTGGATCTTTTGTATATTTAATCACAGGGTATTTGAGTATAAACTCATTACCAATGTAAGTTTAAGATCCCTGTTATTGGCAAATTCATAAACTAGGCTGACATTTCAGTACAATAGATTGATACTGGATTGTTCGTGATGCCACATGCGGGATGTGTAAAATTAATCAACACTCAACCCTCCCCCACTCCAAACAATCACCTTATCATTTAGTTTATCGTCTCACTGTATTTCATTATGGATTTTGTTTGAGATAACCAAATGTGTAGCCAACTAGAACCAAGCCTGTTGAGTAGCCAGTATTGTATATGGCAACTCAGTTCCCAATGTGAATAAACTACTTGTTCAGTTTGAATTATATGAACAAAGAACCTATTTTTAGGCCATACACTGTGTGGTTTTTGCTGTGAAGCAACATGGAGACATGAAGAAGATATGCCCCACTATCCAAGGTGGGTGGGCTGTATTCCTGTATTCAAATTGTAGAGCCTGTCAATTCAAATCTTAAAGTTTGGAGATGCATCAGTAACTTTATCAGAGGAACTTTATGCTGCTCTCTAAACTGACCTTTATTCCACAACCTGATCTTTATTCTTTCTTGTAAAGAGACAAGGAAATAGGGTTGAAAAGAAAAATAATATTGATATTTGTGTCCTACCCCAGGGTGCGATTATGGTTCAATTTTCACAGCATTGTCAATTTGGATACTATATTTCAACTGCCTGTTCACAGTGATGAGAAATTGGAAAGGCAAGCTTATTCATGCCTACTGACTTCCCAGTGCTGTATTCAAAGTGAACATGAATTAAGCACTTTCCAGTTATTATAAAACCTCATCGGAGTTTGTTTCTAACTCTGAAGGCTTCCCTATTTTCTGACATATACTGTAGTTTGAGGTGACTTCTTTTAGGTGACTTCACCATTCGTAACACCTTTGCAAACTTGATATTTCAATATGTTTTGAAGACATATTCAAGAGTAAAATCCAGATTACAAACAGAAAATCATCCTCGAGAGGAGACAAGACAGCATGGGCCAGCAAGATGGCGCAGCTGATAGAGCTTCTGCCTCATAGCCCCAGAGACCCGGGTTTGATCCTGACCTCAGGTGCTGTCTTTATGGGGTTTGCACGGTCTCCCAGTGACCACATGGGTTTCTTCCAATGGCTCCGGTTCCCTCTCACATCCCAAAGACATGTGGGTTTGTAGGTTAATTAACCTCTGTATAATTGCCCCTGATATATAGGGAGTAGATGATAAAGCATGATAACAGAACTATATGAATGGGTGATCAATAGTCGTAGTGGAGTCAGTTGACCGGATGGCTTGTTTCCTTGCTGTATCTCTAAACTAAACTGAATGTAGAAACAAGAGCAACGAACAAGCTGCTGGAGGAATTCGGCAGGTCAGGCAGCATCTGTGGAGGGAAATTAAACGTTTCAAATTGGGACCCTTCATTAGTCCAGGTGAAATGGACTATTACTCCTGACCCAAAATGTCAACTGTCCATTTGCCTCCTTGACCCACTGAGTTCCTTCAGCAGATTGCTTGTTGCATAAAAACATTCAGACCAGGATTAAACAAGAAACTAAATACATGTGAGAATATGAATTTAAGAAGTGATTTAACATGTGAAATAGTGTTCATGGATTAAATGTTCAAAATTACTCTTTTACCATAAATGATGAAAATGTTTTTTTGAACATCCATTCCTCTGCCTCAAACCCAGAGAAAACTATTTGAATGCACTAAAGTGATTTTTGAGAGAAAATCAGAACTTTCAACTTTAGTGTAAATTCCAATTTATTTGTCAAAATTCCGAAATTAAGTTATTGGAATTTACAGGGTTTGGTTTCATGGCTCAGGGAATGAAAATTTGTATTTTATTTGAGAAACACATGCATTTTAATGCATCAATTTCAACATGAATTAATATGCAGATGCATTATGCGTTTGTTGCCAATTGTACAATGTTATGAGACAGACTGAGGAATTAGAAAACAAATAATTTAAGTACGTATGTGACGGTATCATCTTATTAAGAAATTTGAGCAATGAAGAGGAATTTAATTGCATTGCTCAGATTTTCTGACGTTAACTAAATGGGGTTTTCAGTCACTACTGATCGTGAAAGCTTTCTTGGTCTGTTTTTTGAGGGGAAGGGCAGTGTTGATAGTGGCCCACGCCTGGTCTGTGGGGATTATTTCACCAGCTGTGGACCCATGAGGGACTGATTTAGTGTGAGAGCTGACTCCGAGCCAGTGGGCTTGATATATCACTTCCTGTTGGTTGACTAATGTGCTTAGCTGTTTTGACATGTGACCTGTTGCTGCTGGCAGCTGATCTACTGGCAGTCTATTATAACACCAGCCTCTCCCTCTAATTATTGTGGGCTGCACATTACAGCAAGGCAAGTTTCAGATTGCTTATCCTAGGCTGATTGCCACCATTTGCAGCTGCTCCTACTGGCCAAATATTTCATCTTGATGAGGGATCCCATATGTTTAGAAGACCCTAGGTGTCTAGTGTTCGGAACTAACGGCTCTCGGCTTAAAAGCCCCCGTGAGATATGACACAGGAATGTGACAGTATTACTAGTTGAATTGAATGTTGAGCCCTCTGTGTTAAGATACACATGATCATTGTTTTTAAAAAAGTGCTAAATGAACTTGGAAAAACCAACTACGGAAAGGAGAAGCTCTTATCGGAACAATTTATCATGTTTTGTTGTGTTTAAGTGCATTAGTGTATAATAAATGACCTGTTAGATTCTTGTTTAGGAGCTTTCAAAATACAGGCTGCTGAATCTTTGCCAGGTCACTTAATTAACCCTTAAACTGATCTCAACCGCACAGGCTTGCATTTCCAAACATCAGGAAAACTTTCACTCATTTTGACTTGTGTATTTGAATGATGTGCATTTTTTGGTTCAGAAAAAGTATGGTTATTAATATGCGTGGGTGCGTGGGTGCCTGGGCGTTCTAGGCAAAGAAAGCCATGCTTAATAAATAGTTCTTAAATTTAAAAATGCAAAACAAAATTACAAGCTCTTTAAAACATAACAGTTTGCTGTCTGCTGGAATGCTTGATGGTTTGTGGATGATGTGTTTTTCAAATAATGCCGCTCAATCAATCTAATCAACATCACCCTGTCACTTGAAGATTGTTTTCCCAATGTGTTATTCTTGACGGTTTAAATCCTGGAGCAGATGAGGTTTATAACCTTGTTTTAATCACCGCGTTAATGAAACAGAAAATTTGAGCTATCTTCACAACAAGACACACTTCACTGTCCTCTTTGAATCTCATCGGATGTGAAACTGTCCAGATTTGATGTTGCCAATGCAAGAAGTGCTTTGGTTCCTCAAGAAGTGCTAAGAATTTTAGCAGGCAGTTCAGCTTACAGACACATTGTGAACTCCACAAATCTGGCATTAGGTTGGAATCATTAACAGGAAGTTGGGTCAAGTGTACAAACTGCAGCTATGTTCAGCATATGTCTCGGAATTACATTTGCAGTTTTAAACAGGTGTTTGTCCATATTAAATTCAAACAGGAAACCAATTTCAACTATGCACAAAAGCTGTTTCTTCAAAACTCTTTTCCATATTTAAAGTGCAAGTGCTTTACTGGCAAATATATTGCGGTTTTTTTTCAAAATACAATTAAAAAATAAAGTTTTTTAAAAGTTTAATTACAGAATATATTATCATCAGTAGATTTGAGGAAAATTTGTTTAATTAAATCAATTGGATATTTTAGAGATCATAAATATTGGATAAAATAAGGTGTGTATATCGTTCTGCATAAAATGGATAATTTTAAATCAAACACAGCAGTCTGCATGATTGGCATCCCATCCATCGGCTTAAATACCTCCTGACTCCTTTGAAGACAAACTAATTAACTAGTATGCACAATATATTAGCTTCTACAGCTCCTTACAGCTTCTTCAGCAGCACCTCCCAAATCTTAGCCTTCACTAACCAGAAGGTCAAGTGTTGCAGGTGCAGGGGAACACTATCACTTCCCAGTCTACTACCAACCCAGCCTGGACACATTTTGTTATTCATTCATTATATCTGGATCACAGCATTGTGGCAACACTTTCACCACATAGATTACAGCAGATGAAAAAGAAAACACCTTTTCAAGAATGAGTAATAAAGGCTGACTTTGGGACTCGCATCTTGAAAATACATTTTGAAGAAAATGTGCCCGCACATGTTTACTTACACCCGTGTTTTATCCCACACTTGGATGATAATTGCCGTTAACTTTAGAGATACAACATGGGAAGAGGCCCTCTGCCCACTGAGTCCACGCTGGCCAGCGATCACCCATACACTAGTTCTATCCAACACACTAGGGACAATTTACAGAAGCCAATTCACCTAAAACCCTGCATGTCTTTGGAGTGTGGAAGGAAACCAGAGCACCCGAAGAAAATCCACATGATCACAGGGAGAACGTACAAACTCCATACAGACAGCACCTGCAGTCAGGATTGAACCTCTGGCACGGTCAGGCAGCAACTCTACTGCTGCACCACCGTGCTGCCCAATAACTTGTCCAGTTATTTTAGCTATGTGGTTGTCAGTAATATTTTGATAACATTCACTAAGCAAAGGATGCTGAATGACATTTGGAGTGATGAAGCTACTTAATTAAGAATATAAGAATTAGCAGCAAGAGAATTTCTCCTCCAAGCTTGCTGAGATCTTGGCTAAGGGGATCTTGGCCTCAGTTCCACTTTTCTTTCTGTTCCTTATTACCCTTTGGTTGTCCTAAAATCTGCCTCTTGGCCTTGAGTGTTTGCAGTGGTTAAGCCTCTATTCAGGGGTAGAGAATGCCAAACATTCACAACACTGAGAAAAGAAATTCATCCTCTTCTCCAACGGAAGAAACCCATATTCTGTAACCATCTTTTTTTTCGACTCTCCCATGAAAGTAAACAGCCACTCAACATCTGTGTTAACCAGCCCCCCCAGAAGCGTAATATTTCTACATAATTTCAATAAGATACCCTCTAATTCCTCTAAACATTTTTTTTTTAAATTATCAAAAAAATACTTTATTCGAGAAATAAATATATACAAAACATGTTTGTTCCAAAACTCCATCCGACATTCTCGGAGGCTATACATACATTCAATATATACATTCAATACACCAATTACATAAAATTTCCCCCCACCCTTGCCGCTCATGTGGCCCACTGGCGTGGAATCCCTTCCCTTATTTTGAGGGGCGTCTCCACCACACCCTGCCCCCCATGTCCAGCAGCGGAAGGATCCTAGACTGCAGTCCTCCCCCACAGAGCCTTGGCATTGGCTGCACCAAGCTTCAGTGCGTCCCTCAGCATGTACTCCTGCAGTCTGCAGTGGGCCAGTCGGCAACATTCCCCGACGGACATCTCGCTCCGCTGAGAGGTCAACAAAGCTCAGGCAGAAGCTCCCTTATGAAGTAAGGAGACCTAAACAATGCTCCAGTGTGGTCACATTAACACTCTTTATAGTTGTGGCGAGATTCTTTCAATTTTATACTGCACGCCCTTTTGCAACAAAGGCCAGTCTTCCTAATCGCTTTCTTTACTTGCATGCTAATATTCTATGTTTTATAGGCTGGCACAGTTGATAGTGCTGCTGCCTCACAGCACCATAGTCCCAGGTTTGATTTTGACATTAGGTGCTGTCTGTGTGGGGTTTGCACGTACTTCCTGAGACCACATGAGTTTCCTCTACATCCCAACGACATGCAGGCATGTAGGTTAATTGGTCTCTATAAATTGCTCCGAGTGTGTAGGGAGTGGATGAGAAAATGGGATAATATGGAACTAGTCTGAATGGGTGATCAACGGTCGGCGTAGACCTGGTGGGTGCTATATCTTTCAATTCAATTCAATTTAATCCAATCCTATTCAATTCAATTCAAGTCATGCACAAGAATTGAATAAATATTTCCAAGGGACTGTTAATTAATTCATTCTGTGATTTGTTCAATGTTAACTGCCAGAAGGTTATAAAGAAAGAGTTTGTTTTCCTGATAGTACATCCTTCTTTATCAAGGTTTTTTTATTGTGTCCTGAATATATTTTCACCAAGCAGTTTTGTACACTTTTCGTGCCCTCTTTCTAATTTTCTCAGGGACATATACCATTCAAATAAGAGGATAAATAGAATCATTCTTCCACCAGTGGTGTTTGGTATCTCCTTACTAGGAACTGTTTGGGAGCAAACTAGGTTGAACATTCTGCCATACTATCAGAAATTAATTTGTTGCCTATTATATATCTCTTCATAAATGCCTTTTATATGAATTAAATAACATTTAATAAGAAAACTTTTGTAATGTTACATTCGCTTTCAGAAAAAGGATCTTGTACCTTCTGACTTTTAAAAAAATGGATCATGCTTATTCATATTTTGACATAACTGCAAGTTTTATTTGGAGGGATCTGGTGGTAATACAAATTCACACTGTCAATTGTAGATGATATCACATAGAAGTTGAGATGAGCTCAGTTATCAAGAAAGGTAATGTAAGAAAATAACTGCAGATGCTGGTACAAATCGAAGGTATTTATTTCACTAAATGCTGGAGTAACTCAGCAGGTCAGGCAGCATCTCAGGAGAGAAGGAATGGGTGACGTTTCGGGTCTCCTGAGATGCTGCCTGACCTGCTGAGTTACTCCAGCATTTTGTGAAAAAAAAGGAAGGTAATGTAAACTGTTTCAAGTTACCTGGTGAATTTATATCACTGATTTTTCTCTGCTCACCCCGCAAGCTTCTTTAACCCAGGAAATTACCAAATTCATCCACATTAATGTTGAAAGTATAAGGCACCAGTGCTGATTTGAGTAAGATAAGAATTTCCAACTTACTTTCCAATTCCTTGTTCACCCTGCTTTGAGTGCATCCCTATAATAGACAATAGACAATAGGTGCAGGAGTGGGCCATTTGGCCTCTCCAGCCAGCACCGCCATTCAATGTGATCATGGCTGATCATTCACAATCAGTACCCTGTTCCTGCCCTCTCCCCATACCCCCTGACTCCGCTATCATTAAGAGCTCTATCTAACTCTCCCTTGAAAGCATCCAGAGAATTGGCCTCCACTACCTTCTGAGGCAGAGAATTCCACAGATTTACAACTCTCTGAATGAAAATGTTTTTCCTCGTCTCCGTTCTAAATGGCATACCCCTTATTCTTAAACTGTGGGCCCTGGTTCTGGACTCCCCCAACATTGGGAACATGTTTCCTGCCTCTAGCGTGTCCAATCCCCTAATAATCTTATATGTTTCAATAAGATCCCCTCTCATCCTAAATTCCAGTGTATACAAGGCCAGCCTCTCCAGTCTTTTAACATACGACAGTCCCGCCATTCCGGGAATTAACCTAGCGAACCAACGTTGCACTCCCTCAATAGCAAGAATGTCCTTCCTCAAATTTGGAGACCAAAACTGCACACAGTACTCCAGGTGCGGTCTCACTAGGGCCCTGTACAAATGCAGAAGGACCTCTTTGCTTCTATACTCAACTCCTCTTGTCATGAAGGCCAACATGCCATTAGTATCGACAACATCAGCACTTCTCATTGCCCATTGGTCTACATTGATGGTCTCTCAGCAATTATCTTCCTGTTCGCTTGAAATTCCTCCCCAAGTCATTTCACCTACGTAACCTCCTGCTTGCTCTTGGAAACCTTTTGAAAATTATTTATACATTTCGCTCTACACCCCAACTCCTTCCCTAATGATAGCGGAGTCAGGGGGTATGGGGAGAGGGCGGAGTCAGGGGGTACTGATTGTGGATGAACAGCCATGATCACATTCAATGGAGGTGCTGGCTCGAAGGGCCGAATGGCCTACTCCTGCACCTATTGTCTATTGTCTATTGTTCCCTGCTGCCCAGCATCCATCACTCTTCTCAACTCTGCAGAACATTGCGAGATTTATTTTTCTTTTGAAAAACACCACTCAACTATAATTCCTCTTTGATACCTCTGTATTTAAACTGTAGTAGATCTCAAATATCAGATTTCATTTTGTCAGGGTACAAGGCAGTGAAGTGGCATCATGTGCAACTCCACACTGATATCTCCTGTTGACTGAACCTCATCAATGCAAGTCAAGCACATTTCTAAGTGTTCCTCTCCATGTCTTTACTGCCCTGAGATTATTGTTATACCAGTACACAATCTGCAGCCTTTTGTGTGAAAGTCCATTGTAAGTGCTTACAATACATGTAACTCTCAGGAGGTGAATCCTTTACCAGATTCACTTAAAAATAAATCTGATGTGTAAACAAAGATTAAAACTGTCTGTAAATCATACCATAAGCTTAAACAATCCTTCAGGTATGTTGACTTTCAAACATATATCCCTGAGTAAGATTCAAATAGCCAATCTCTCTTGATGACCCAATGCGTAATGCCTTTGCATCCCGCTGTATTGTGCACAAATGAAACTCCCACATTTGCTCGCTGTTTTTTGCTAAGTTAGCTTGATTTTTAACTACACCACATTGAGTAAGCGAGGGTCTTAGAAGATGCAGAAGCATTATTCTTGGGTCTATGATACCTTTCATGACAGAAGCACCTTATTGGCAAACAAAAAATAACCAGCACTAGAGATCTAGAAGGGCTGAGAAACTCTTCCTTTACAAAATCAACACTTTAAGGAGGTAAAGGTATAATAAGGACAGCATGGAGTGGGTGAAATCATTGGTAAAAGGCCATAGTCATTGCATGTAGTTTTTGCTTCAGTGGTATATCCTTGAAATTTGTGGGGGTTATATGGTTTCATTATTTTCAAATAAATTCTTACTTTACATTAGGATAGTAAGGATTGCTCCACAATCTTGTACCATTCTACTGTTTTGCACACGTCGTATTTGTTGTTGTATTTATCAAAATGTATACTGTTAATTCAATGAGCTTCATCTGAGCAAGAATTTTATTGCACCCTGGTAGATATAACAATAAACCTATCTGAATCTGGGGGGCAGTTAGTCACAGAAGATACCATGAGATACATGGAACTGCAGATGCTAGTTTACATAAAAAGCACAAAATGCTGAAGTAATTCAGTGGGTCAGGCAACATAGAAGTTAGGACTTTATAATATCACTCAACCCAAGTGGTGTTTGGCCATATTTTTTTTAAGGAACATGACAGCAATAGTCGGTGTTTATGCCTGCTTATTTTCTCAGTTAGGTTTTACAAATGAGTACTTACATTTATGAGGTAAAAAAGGGTTTGTATTTCACATTTTTCTTGCATTGCTGGTGTTCTGGAATCCATTGTGAATTTGTATCTGCAATGATCCATTATTATCTGTTGTTTGCTTGCCTTGACACAATGCAAATAATTTTATCCTCCACACCCTCACCCCACCCCAAAACAACCTGGGGGAGAAACTACATGCTAGAAAGCCCTTACAATGATTCACCGTATCTGCATGTCTTTTTAACTTTGGGCTTGTGCCTACATGAACTCCATATCTAATATAGGTTTACATGCTATTTTTTTGGATCGTCATCGCACGTACCTATTGTTCCAAAGTAAATTCCAGT
Source organism: Rhinoraja longicauda (assembly GCF_053455715.1). Lineage (NCBI taxonomy): Eukaryota > Metazoa > Chordata > Chondrichthyes > Rajiformes > Arhynchobatidae > Rhinoraja > Rhinoraja longicauda. The sequence goes on along the minus strand of NC_135968.1, from coordinate 29,062,528 downwards.
GGATTTTTATTGTGTTGTGAATTCGAATGGCATATTTTCATATTGAGTTAAAGAAGCAGAATGTTTTGGGGATTGGTCTAGACTAGATAGCCTGGGGTTCTTTTTTTGTCTCGTAATCCCGAAAGCTATATCCATAGATAAATTCCCTTTAGATGTTTAATAATAAATGGGCTTTCATCTTTCTGTTTGAAAAGTACATTTAAGTATTGAATCCTTACTTTGTTGAAAAACAAACAGTTATAATGCATTGCATCTGCATCTGTTAATATGCTGCTTTGCATACCCAACTGCCAAAAACACTAAATAATGAAAATCCCCAGGACCTGTCTCTGCATGTATCTTCTGGCAAAGATAAAGCTATTTGTCTATTAGAATGAAGAGCCAAAATACACTGGTCTTAAATATGAGAGATATGCGTGCTAGTTATTAAGCTAGTAAAATAAAATCTGAACGTATCCAAGACTGATTTCTGACATCTATTTAACCAACAGCATTTTTAACTCTGACCCTTTGACTGTGAATTTAATAGAATCTAAAAGAACTACATGAATTATATTTAATGCAATAAATGGCTAATCAGGATGCAATAGAGTTGTGATCAAATTCTTGAAGTTTCTGCAATTTGTACATTAATTTTCTGACAGCTTATTAAGTTTTATGAAGTTGTTTAGTCATACTTGGATAATGATCTCCACAATATGCACAAAAAGGCAGCCACAGATGTGTAAGGGTTTTGCCAGGCCCATTTTTAAGGTGGTCATTACGAAGGCCACAACTGTTGCTAGGGAGCATTTGCTTTGTTTTGTTTTCTCCAACATTGCAGAAAAGACCTGAAGACAAAGTAAGATCTGAGATAAGAGCAGAAAAGGTGTTACTGACTGTTGACTCTTATGTCTTATGTTGTCAGTGAAAATCCCAAAATAATGCTGCCTGCGTCGCTAAACCTGACCACCAGGAGTATCAAGTGAAAAAAATGTTAATTCAAGAAAATATGCCAAGCAAATGTATTTATTTTGATAACTTTTGAAAATATAGTGGTTATTCAATTCCAATTTCTCTTATTTACGTTCCTTGCCTTCTTTAATTGTAAAGTTCTTGCAGTAATTGACATCAGAAAAGATCTTGGTGCAATGCAGGTTCTTTATTGATATCCATAGCAATCTATAATTTTTGAACGCATTGGAAATCTTTGCAGAGAATTTCAAATAATCTTAACTAAATAAAAGTAATAGAACCTGGTGGCATGAAAACTTGGAAATCTTAAAACTAAAATATAGATTTGGCTGCACAAACATTTTAAGGTTATGGGAAGCAAAGCATTTACACAAACCCCATCCCCGGGCACTTTCCCCTGCAACCGCACGAGATGCAACACCTGTCCCTTTACCTTCCCCCTCAACTCCATCCAAGGACCCAAACAGTCTTTTCAGGCGAGACAAAGGTTCACCTGCACCTCCTCCAACCTCATCTATTGCATCCGTTGCTCCAGATGTCAGCTTATTTACATCGGCGAGACCAAACGCAGGCTCGGCGATTGCTTCGCTCAACACCTGCGCTCGGTCCGCGTTGGCCAATCTGATCTCCTGGTGGCCGAGCACTTCAACTCCCCCTCCCATTCCCAGTCTGACCTTTCTGTCATGGGCCTCCTCCAGTGCCATAGTGAGGCCCACTGGAAATTGGAGGAGCACCTCATATTAAGCCTGGGCAGCTTGCAGCCCAGTGGTATGAACATTGACTTCTCCAACTTTAGATAGTTCCTCTGTCCCTCTCTTCCCCTCCCCTTCCCAGATCTCCCTCTATCTTCCTGTCTCCACCTATATCCTTCCTTTGTCCTGCCCCCTGACATCAGTCTGAAGAAGGGTCTCGACCCGAAACGTCGCCCATTCCTTCTCTCCCGAGATGCTGTCTGACCTGCTGAGTTACTCCAGCATTTTGTGAATAAATACCGTCGATTTGTACCAGCATCTGCAGTTATTTTCTTATACTACCTCTTGAACATAGAATGGTGTGCGGCAGGAACAGGCCTTTCGGACCACCATGTTCGTGCTGACCATGACGCCAATTTAAACTAATGCCATCTACCTGCACATGGTCTTTTTCCCTCTTAACTTTGCCAATTCATGTGTTTGGCTAAACTCCTCTTAAATGCTGCTATCATATCTACCACCATACTTGGAAGCATGTTCCAGTCACATATTACTCTGCATTAAAATAAAACTTGCTCACACGTCTATTTTAAACTTTCCTCCTCTCACCTTATACCTATGCCTTCTGATATGTGACCTTTCTAGCCTGGGAAAAAGACTGACCATTTATCCTATCTATGCTTGTCATCATTTTATATACTTCTATCAGGTTTACTCTAGCCTTTGACCCTCCACTGAAAACAGTCCAAGTTTGTCCAGCCTCTTCTCATAGCTAATACGTTCCAACCCAGGCAACATCAACCCAGGCACCTTCGTCAATCATCTCTGTAACTTCCTCAAAGAAAATCAAATTTGTGAGGCATGACCTCCCCCACACTAAGCCATTTTGATCATCTCAAATAAGTCCATGTTTTTCCAAATACTGATAAATCCTGTTACTGAGAATCTTTCCCGACCATTGACGTGAGGGTCATAGGTTACTGGTATTCCTGGTGTATAATTTGCTCATTTGTCGCTGTTTCCCTTCTTAAATAAAGGGATAATGTTAGTTATTCTCCAGTCTACTGGGACCTCATCAGGAAACACAAAGCAATTGTTATTTAATTGAATTGCGTTACAGGTTTAAGTGGATAAAAAGATTTATTTCTGCTCCTATGGTCTTTTGCTGAACTTTACTCGCAGTTGCTCCGAAAGGCATATGTTGCCATTCATCCCAGTTTAAGATGCAATTTAATGTCACCAGACGTTAATGAAAAGAAAGCTTTCAATTAATGAGAAATACTGCTTATCAGGTGCATCTTTATGTTATGCTTTGTCTGGTATCATGTACAATGCTCGAGAATCTTTTCAGTGTCCTTTAATACAAATGTCTAACAGCAAATTTGGCAGCTAGCATGTACATATGTCTTTCATGCCAAGAGTGAACTATCTCCCATATATCATTCAGGAATTCAGTGAAGGTGTTCAAGGTACAGTCCTGAAATAGGCATTTGGTATTTTGAATATGCAAGAAGGGGGTGTTGAATGTTTTTTAGTCTCTTTTCATATTAATGGATTGCCCGAAGCATAGTAAGCACATAATCTATGGAAGAACCAGCAGGTGAAGCCCATTCCTGGCCTGAATCTTTATTTAAAATATATCAAGAAATTATATACTGATAAAACAAGATAGACTCTCAGACATAGGAAAATGAGTTCAACCAAAACGTTGACAGACCTTACATTTAGATTCAAGGATTTAGGCTATTTTGGCTGATGAGAAATGTTGCCGTGGCCAGCTCATTCAGCAGACAACAAACACCTGATTCGGATGTAGTCTAAAACACCACTGTTTATGCTCCTATCCCAAATGGAGACTTTATAGGTTACTTGACCAAGTAGACCCGTTGGGTCCAAACCTGCATTGGTGCAGTACCCCCTCCTCCCCTCTCCCCCCCCCCCTCGCCCCTCCCCTCCCCCCTTCACCCCCATTCCCCCTCCCCTACCCCCTCCCCCTTCACACCCCCATCCCCCTCCCCTCTCCCCTCATCCCGCCTCCCCTCTCCCCATCCCCCCTTACCTCTCCCCATCCCCTTCACAATTCCCCCCTACCCTCTCCCCCTCCCAACCACCCTATCCCTTCACCCACCCCACCCCCCCCACCACTACCCCCCTCCCCCCCGTTCAACCCCTCCCCCTCGTCCTCCCGCTCCCTCCCCCTCCACTCCTCCCCTCCCCCCTTGGCCCAACTGTGGACCCGTTGCCGGGCGAAGAGTGTCCCCCGTGGCCGTGGGCGGGCGAGGGAGGACAGGGAAATGGCTTTGACCTCGGCTCCGTTTCTCCTGCGGGCCGGGCATGGAGCTGATCGGCTGCGATCGGCGGCGTGCTGCAGGGAATGGCGGTGACGGCATGGACCCATTGCCGGGCGGGGAGTGTTTCCCGGGGCTGTTGGTGGGCGAGAGGGGACAGGGAGAAGGAACTGACATCGGCCCCGTTTCTCCTGTTGGTTTCTCCTGCGGGCCGGGACATGGAGCCGAAGCCTCTCCTGCAGCTCGGCTGCGATCAGCGGGGAGCAGCGGGGACGGCCATCTTGTGGATCTTCTGCTGCCGCGCTGCACCACGGGAGGGTCAGGCGCAGGGCATGCCGGGAAGGGCGCCGGGACGGGCACCGGTTCTCCCACTTGTCCTCCTGGGGGGGGAGAGAGCACATTTATTAAAGTTTATTAGGTAAATTGTTTTTTAAAAGTAACAAAAGTGGGTTTATTCAGACCACGGGGGAATGGTGAGTAGGGTGGGCCTAAAATTGTTGCGCTATCGTGTACCGTTTTGGCTGTATTTCCGGTAAAAAACATGCAAATATACACACATGCAAATATGATGAGAGTTTTAATAATATAAATATACTAGACCAAGTTGGGCCCAAACCACTCCTGCATTGGTGCAGCACCGTCTCCTCCCCCATTCCCCACTCCTCCCTCCCACCTCACCCTCTCCCCTCTCCCCCCCTTCCTCTCCCCCCCAGGGTTACCTCATCTGCATTGGTGCAGCACCCTCCCCTCCTCCCCCTCCCCCCCTCCTCCACCCTTCCCCTCCCCCACCCCCCCACCTCCCACCCACTCCCTCCTCCCCCGATCCCCTCCTCCCTCCCCTGTGCTGCCACCTTTAGTGAACTATGAGACAGATATTTGCTATGCTATAATATGCTATTTAAATTCTTGTACATTGATGAAAGTTCCAAGCTCCAACTGGCACAGTAACTTATTTTATATTTTATCCTATATTTCTACTGATTCAAAGGTTGGTCAAGAAAATGAAGAACAAAGATTTTGATCACAATATATTTTGCACAGTTGTTATGATTTGCCAAGAATAGTCTGTGGAATAACTGATCTTTGCTGAGCACTGTTGCTCGAACTTTTTCTCTTGAGATGGTGTGGAATTTTATTTAGATCATTACTTGCTTATATCAAAGACGTGGACACAGAGCTAAGGGACATTGGGTCAGCTGTACTTTCTGCATTAAATACAGACTTGCTTCACACATTTAAACAGCCTGTTATCCATTTATGGGACACAGTGACACAGCCAACCTTTACTACCCATCTCCAAATGCCCTTGGGATGGAGCCAGAGATGGGCTGTTTTCTGGAATGGCTGCAGCCCTTCTTGTAAATGTACAACGGAAAGGGACCATTCAGCAGGGCTGCCAAGAGTTTGATCCCAAGATCATATAAGACCAAAAAAAGGGGCTTGCCACAACTGAACTTCAGATTGATCTTTCACCTTCCTTTTTGTTCAATTGTTTCACTCCTTCACCATCTTCAACTTGGTTTGTTCACATTTCTGTGTCATGTGCTAATGTAAATAATTTAATACAGAATAAAATCAATTTTCTTCTCTTCACAACTAAAACCGGTTTATCGTATTGGGATTATTCCTTATCAAAATATGCCGCATGTGACACAAAGGTAGTTTTAAAAGAAAAAACATTTTGCAGCCCTCTTCAAGAATTCTGTTGACTTTCACATTTAGTATTTATTCAATCTGCTTTTGGCTGCCATTTCCTTGTCTTTTTTTCCCTGTCCTTCTGAAAGTATGACTGATGTTAGGCAATGTTTGCATCGATGTTGGCAGTCATTCAGGATCTTTTCCAAATAGCCATTTTTCATGTCTGAGCCAACACAGCGATGTCAACAGATTCTTTGACTCGGGAGATTAGAGCCAAGTCTGGTCCTGTCTTTGGATGGGTATTTCGCAGCAGTAATTTGAAGTTAGTAATTAGGCACAAGAATTTTCTTTTAGCTTGAGATATGTTGTGGCCATTTGTGACATGCTGACTCTCATCCCAACCCAAATTAGCTCACCTAATTAATTTGACTTGGGGACATCTTGGTTTGTGCGAGTGATTTCCACACCATGACCAGAGCAACACTAGCTTAAGGCATCTCCCGTAGTACATTGTCTCAATAAATTACTGTTTCTCTAAGGAAGATTAAGCTATGATTTTTGAATCAATGTGGAAGTTCTTAAATAAATCAAACCAAGCAATAAGCGCCATGTTCAGACATCCACAGTCATTTTGAAAAGCAATGTTATCAGCTGATTAATCCTATTTCCAGTCTGTAGGGTTACTGTGGTTCACTAACAGTCCTTCACTCACCCCTCCAGCTCAACATATGATCTGGCATCGTAAAGTTATAGTTTTGAACAATAACTGACCTTGAATAAAAGTCAAGGCTGAGATGCTTGTCAGATGAAGAACATTGCTTCTCCTTTAAACTCAAAACAACTCATGTTCAGAAATTGCATCTCATTTGCAATGATATCATGGCAGACCATGACATAATTTCAATGGAAGTCTGATTGCTATGGCAACAGCTCATATTATTGCAAGCTTTTGTATAAACTTATGGGCTGCATCCTACCTAGCCATAGATGCTTGAAAGGCAATGAGAATCCATAAATTATTTTTCAGTTTGCTCTACAATTTAGGTACAGCTTTCATTAATACAATGTACAGTGTGAGCAGTACATAATTTTATTTAGGCAGATTTCGCTCTTACTGAAAAGTATGCTGTTATGCACAATATGTAGTTTATCTAATCACTGGCATGACTCCGAGCCAGGTTAAAGGTAGATTTTTTTTCCTGAAAATGGAGTCGCAGGCAGATAGGATTGTATGGGAGGCTTTTGGTACTCTGGACTTTTCTGGAGCATAGAAATTGAGACATTATCTTACAACTATACAAGACATTAGTAAGGCTGCACTTGGGAGTTTCGGTCACCTTGCCTGACGAAAGATGCTGTTAAGCTGGAAAGGGTGCGGAGAAGGTTTACAAGGATATTGGGAAGACTCAAGGGCCTAAGCTACAGGGCGATGTTGGGCAGGCTGGGAGATTATTTCTTATCTGCAGGAGGCTGATGGGGGATCTCATAGAGTTGGATAAAATCATGAGGTGAATGCAAAGTCTGAAGATGGATTCCACCCCGAAACGTCACTTTTTTTTCCTCAGAGATGCTGCCTGACCCGCTGAGTTACTGCAGCATTTTGCGTCTATCTTTGGTATTAACTTGTGGTTTAGTTCTATCAATCTTGCATTTGCAAATCTTTTTAACCTAGGCTTTATTTTTGGATATGAAAGGAGGAAAGGGAAGAGGAAATGCTGAGTAAGTTGCAGTTTACTGTTGTATAATTTTGAGTCAAATTGTGGTTTGAACTTTGTGTGAAAATATGCCTAATAACACAGAAACCGAAAGAAAATTAGGAGAATGGGGTGTGAGAAGGGAGAAAGAGAACAATCTATCAACCTCCAATAAACCTTGAGAAATGTTTCTCTATAGCATCAAATTTAAGAATATTCCTTGAAATACAGTTGCAAACATGGAGACTTTTAAATCACTTATTGCATCATTAGGAGTTCATATTTTTAGGTGTAACCCAATTTCAAGTAGAAGATAGACACTTCGGTGATCGAAAATATGGAAGGGCCTTTTCATTTTGTTCCTAATTTTAGAATTGGGGCAAATTTTCTTTGAGAAATAGTTAAGAGTCTTTAGTTGAAAGTTCTACCAGCTTACTTAAAATTATTGCCCATTAATCAGCCTAGAAAATCAAAACTTGACCCGGAACTTACTCCCACTAATTTTCAATATCTCCATATATATGAAAAATTCTTCACGTTTCCCCTCAATTTCAAATCATCCAGTGGGCAGTCTGTGCCACCAATTTTTCAAAAAGGAATTTAAATTTGTAGAATTATTCATTGAAATAGTTGGGTCGGAATGATGGTGTTTAATGCAAAAAAAACATAATTGTCTCAGTGTCAATTTTCCACCTGTGAGTAACCCAGTGTAAAATTACTTAAATTTACATTAGGGGAGAAAAACATTTACAAGAAATTACATTAAAAGAAAACCCTGTGAAACGTAACATGTATTATCTTTGTGCGAAAAGAACCAGTTTAATTTTTCAGGCTTCCTTGAAGGTCTGTAGTGAGCCCAATTAATCTAAACTCTAATGGTGAATCTTCGCAGTGTCTGGGGCCGGCTCTAACACCATGATATTTAAACAACCTCAGTAGATTGTGGAAACTTAGTTAGAACTGCACATTATCTGCACTTAAAATTTTAAAATGGTTTCTGCATGTCATGCTGATTTTTATCGAATTGCATGAAGAGACCAGCACACAGAGAGGAACTCTACCATATATTTATTTTAAACGCAGATGTTGACCCAATTTAAGTAATACATTGCATAAACTATTTACAAAGTAACATTTTGAAAAGTTGTCAGTGGCATAGCCCATGCCAGCGACTGAGTAACTTGAATTTTCCACAGTAATGTTATTGATAGGCTTACGAAAGTACACGATCGTCCGTAATTTTGTACAAAATGACAATGTTTTTCCACTAATCATCAGGAGAAATACAATTTGCAGATAATTGATGACTGTAGAAAAACACTGCTCAGCTTTGCAGCTTTCAAGACAACTTCCATTCCTGAAATTGCAACATGGCAGCTGCTAATCCAAACTTAGGTATAGTGCTGCTTTCTCTGTTAGAATGATAAGCATCCTGATTGAAACATGGACACACAAGCATGCACTGTCAAGAATTGATCATGTGGTTAAATTAAAATAGGCTCTTTGTTGATACAGTTAAGGAGAATAAGAGTTCTATGCTTCTAGTACTAAATACGTCTCTTTCTTAATGTCTATAAGTTTATTTATGAGGAGAAAACATGCCAAATATGTATATTTAAAATATATCCAGCAGCACCAATAAGATTCCACCACTAGACACACAATCCCCTCCTCTTTCAGTACTTTGAAGGGACTGTTTTCTTTGTGATTCCCTGATCCACTCCTGCTCCCCACTCCCCCATCCCCTCCCCCACCAACCACTCCTTGTCTTACAGCACATTCCCATACAATCGCAGGACAAACAACACCTGTAGTTTAGTTTAGAAATACAGCGCAGAAACAGGCCCTTTGACCCACCAAGTCTGACCAACGCTCACCCCTGTACGGGGATCACTGGGCGGCACGGACTTGGAGGGCCGAAAAGGCCTGTTTCCGGCTGTATATATATGATATGATGATATGATATGATATGACACAAACTATATACAGACAGCACCCAGAGTCAGGATTGAACCCGGGGCTTGGATTGGGTAACTTCTCTAGGTATTTTGACTGAACTACTTTCAAATAGCTTTCCAATCTTTCCTCATATGACAGTCCCTCCATCGCAGGGATTAACCTCGTGAATCCTTGCTATTGAGGCAGTGAAGCAAAGGTTCACGAGGTTAATCCCTAGGATGGAGGGACTTTTATATGAGGAAAGATTGGAAAGATTGGGCTTGTATTCACTGGAGTTTAGAGGGATGAGAGGGGATCTTATAGAGACATATAAAATTATAAAAGGACTGGACAAGCTAGATGCAAGAAAAATGTTCCCAATGTTGGGGAATCCAGAACCAGGGGCCACAATCTAAGAATGAACTGGGAGATCTCAGGATCTTTCAGGAGAATGAGAGCATCATACAGCGAGATGGTCACTCCTAAGGTGCAAGGAGAAAGTAGATGGGCGACCCCCAAGAAAGGGAACAGGTAGCATGCAGGAATCCCCTTGTGAATAGGTGTGCTCCCTGAGATAGTGTTGGGGGGTCATGACCATTCAGGGAAGAGCAATAGCAGCAGTACAGTCTGTGGCACCAGGCCTGGCTCTGATATTAACTTCCTCAATAGTGACTGGGACTTACTCAGTACAAAAGGCATAGATGGAGCAGAACTTGTTTGGTGTATCTGACAGTATGCATATAGTCCAACTCGAGGAGGAACCAAGCCTGGCCAAATCACTGTTTTTTCAATGGAAGAGCATTTTGGAAACAGTGAACACAAATCCATAAGTTTTAAGATAGGTATGAAAAAGGATAAGTTTGGATCTTGGAGGAAGGTGCTAACTTGGGATAAGGCAGATTACGACATTATTAGGTAGGAGTTAGGGAGAGTAAATTGGGAAGTTTACTCCCTCTGACATGTGGGAGTAGTTTATAGACCAGCTGATCAGAGTTCAGGCCCAGCATGTCCCAGTAAGGAGGAAGGACAAAGATGGCAAAGTTTGGTAACCTTGGAGGACCAGAGGTTATAAATTTGGAAAGATGAAATCAGATAGGGCCTCTGAAGCAGATAAACAAGCAGGAAAGAACTCAAGCAGGTAATTGGAAGTGCCACAAAGCCACAAAATCTCAGACAAAGGAAAATCCCACATATTTTTCTACATACATTAAAAACAAGAGGGTAACCAGGAAGAAGATAGGACCACTCTTGGAGAATAAACAAAATGTATGCTTGGAGTTAGAGGATGTAGGCAATGTAGAAATAAGTGAAGAAAACTAATGGAATGTTGGCCTTCATAACAAGAGGATTTCAGTATAGGAGTAAAGAGGTTCTTCTGCAGTTGTATAGGGCCCTGGTAAGACTACATCTGGAGTATTGTGTACAGTTTTGGTCTCCTAATTTGAGGAAGGACATCCTTGTAATTGAGGCAGTGCAGCGTAGGTTCACGAGATTGATCCCTGGGATGGCGGGACTGATATATGAGGAAAGATTGAAAAGACTAGGCTTGTATTCACTGGAGTTTAGAAGGATGAGAGGGGATCTTATAGAAACATATAAAATTATAAAAGGACTGGACAGGCTAGATGCAGGAAAAATGTTCCCAATGTTGGGCGAGTCCAGAACCAGGGGCCACAGTCTTAGACCCCCAAGAAAGGGAATAGGTAGCATGCAGGATTCCCCATTTGATACTGAGGTGAAAAAAAACTTTTTCACCCAGAGAGTTGTGAATTTGTGGAATTCTCTGCCACAGAGGGCAGTGGAAACCAAATCACTGGATGGATTTAAGAGAAAGTTAGACAGAGCTCTAGGGGCTAGTGGAATCAAGGGATATGGGGAGAAGGCAGGCACGGGGTATTGATTGGGGACGATCAGCCAAGATCACAATGAATGGCGGTGCTGGCTCGAAGGGCCGAATGGCCTCCTCCTGCACCTATTTTCTGTTTCTATGTTTACTAAATGAGGAACAAAGTTCTAGCCTGCCTTATGGGAATTATTAAAATCCCCACGGATCAAAAGGGCACTTAAGAATTGTGAATAGCATTTAATATTTCACTTCTGCACTGACTACAAGAACCAGTCAGAATCCTGAAACTAACACAAAAGGTATAGTTTCCCAGAATAGCTATAGGATTAAAAAGCAATAACACCAACAGTTACTCTAATTTGAAGTAACAGTATTTCTGGATTTGTTCAGGCAGGGTAAGTGTCTTTCAAACATCACCAGATATAGCTTCTTCCCCTGATCACTGTGTTTTTCCTTCTTCACCAAATAGCACAAAGCCCAATTCCATTTCAGGCAGTCTAAGTGAGATCAATTGACCAATCAAAAATTTGAGACAATTCGTTCTTGACCACAACCAATACTTAAACAAAGTTAGGGCCTGCAGAAAGAAATGAAAGAGTATGGGCAGGAAAATCGTTGGGGAGGCAGGATTGAAGCCTGTTTATCGGACATCATATTTCTTTTGGTTAGACACACAGTGCTGGAGCAACTCAGCGGGTCAGGCAGCATCACTGGAGAAAAGGAACAGGTGACATTTCGGGACGGAACCCTTCTTCAGACTCTGACTCAGACTACTTCAGGTTCTTTAGTATAAACCAGTATCTGCAGTTCCTTCCCACTCTTTTGGTTAATTGCTTTGCTATTAATTGTAAATCGTTAGGTCATGTGATAGCAGAATTAAGCCATTCGGCCCATCTAGTCTACTCTGCCATTCAGTCATGACTGATCTATCTCTCCCTCCTAACCCCATTCTCCTGCCTTCTCCCCATAACCCCTGACACTATCAGTAAATATATATTTATTGAAATATTTTTATCTTGGTAAACTTTGAGGGTGTTACTGCTTTTTAATCCAATAGCTACTTTGGGAAACTGTACTTTTTGTGTTAGTTTCAGAATCTGAATTATTTGTAGTCAGCGCAGAAGTGATGCTAATGTGCCATTTTGATCCTTGGGGATTTTAATAATTCTCATAAGGCATGCTAGAACTTTGTTACTCATGTTGTGAAACCGCATGATGCCAACTGATGGTCAACGGTATTACTTCTAATAAGTTTCAATGCTTGCCAAATTTCCAGTATTTGAATAATGAGTGATCAGTACCACCAGCTTCCTTCCTCTGACTTCTATATCTAGCCTTGTTTAATTATAGTCTAATTTGCAGGCTTTAATGTTATCTCAAGTACACTGAAAAACAAATTGTATTTGCATCTTGTAGCAAATATCCGGTTGTCCTTATGTTATGCATGTGTATTTCAATCCTCTTCCTTTCCCAAATTTGAGGAAGGATATTCTTGCTATTGAGGGCGTGCAGCGTAGGTTCACTAGGTTAATTCCCGGAATGGCGGGACTGTCGTATGTTGAAAGGCTGGAGCAATTAGGCTTGTATACACTGGAATTTAGAAGGATGAGGGGGGATCTTATTGAAACATATAAGATAATTAGGGGATTGGACACATTAGAGGCAGGAAACATGTTCCCAATGTTGGGGGAGTCCAGAACAAGGGGCCACAGTTTAAGAATAAGGGGTAGGTCATTTAGAACGGAGATGAGGAAGAACTTTTTCAGTCAGAGAGTGGTGAAGGTGTGGAATTCTCTGCCTCAGAAGGCAGTGGAGGCCAGTTCGTTGGATGCTTTCAAGAGAGAGCTGGATAGAGCTCTTAAGGATAGCGGAGTGAGGGGGTATGGGGAGAAGGCAGGAACGGGGTACTGATTGAGAGTGATCAGCCATGATCGCATTGAATGGCGGTGCTGGCTCGAAGGGCTGAATGGCCTACTCCTGCACCTATTGTCTATTGTCTATTCCCAGGTCATTCCCATTTCTACAGCACACACCAGCTGAATGATTCCACAGGTGTCTCATGCCCTGAACAGCCAATTGCTGATTTCAATTCCAGCAATTTGCTTTGAGAATATTCCGACTTTGAGTAACATGTTTCAGAGTGTATTTGAAATTCTGTTGGTAAACATTCATTCTTTGCTTGTCGTAGCCACGTATTAAGATGGTAAACTTTGCAGTCTCATACATCTTGGATTTGTGTGACCTGCTGCATTTGTTGCTGCATCTACAGACTGATGTGTTTTCCTTGAGTAAAAAAATTGCTATCGCCACTCTATTTACAGTAAACTGCCTCTAGATGTCTGCCGTGGCCTTTTATGCTTAACAGCCTCGAAAGATCAGTTTGCATCAAGATGGTCAAAACTGAAAGTGGAGTCCCGGGGGTTTTTAGCTGGGCTCTACTGATTGAGTTTATGTTTCAGGAGGATTGAATTCCCTGCCTATTACACAATCTGAGCCTTTTGTCCAAAAGAAAAACAGAACTTGTGTGAGGGGGAATTATTCTGATAAAATAATCAACAGTTTTACAGCCCCAATCCAGATCATGGGATATTCCAGACCATCAACAAAATAAAATAAATCTGTTCTTTTATTCTGAACTATTTGAACCTAATTTGTAAATAGAAGCAGAGTTAATATATCACATTACTCAATTTAGGAGTCTAGACTTGTATTAACTCTTTAATTCAATGCAGCATTCAAAGAGAGACTGGTTAGGCTGGGAGCGTTTTTTTGCTGAGTGGTGATCTTATGGAGGAATATAAAATCATGAGGGCACAGATAAGGTGAATGGTCACAGTCTTTTTCCCGAGGTAGGGGGAGTCTAAAACTGGAGCGCAAAGAAATAAGCTGCGAAGAGAGAGATTTGAAAGGAACCTGAGGAGCAGCTTTTTCACACAGAGGAGGGTGGTGGGCTTGTGGGCCAGGTGGAGGCAATTACAGCATTTAATAGATTATTAAACAGATAGGAAAGGTTTAGAGTTGAATGGGCCAATCGCAGGCAAATGGGACAATCTCAGGTAAGCAACTTGGTCAGCATGGATGAGTTGGGCAGAAGGGCCTGTTTCCTTGGTGTATAACTGTGACTAAATATTGTCAAGACGCAATCTTGTTGGAGATGCAGTCAGTTTTGCAAGCAACTTTATGAGGCTCGACATTCAGTGTTTTTACTCCGTATGCACGTCGTCTCTGTCAGTAATTGCTTCCCACATTGTATTATTTTGTAAGATTATCTCCATCCCATTACTTCACTTGAAGCCATGCAGTAAATGACAGGCATAATGGAAGATAGGTACCTATACATCAGATGTTGCAGGCGGAGTATGCTGTCTTGAATGGTGTAAATTGACAGCTGCAATAGAAGTTAAGAGCTTAAATGACAAAACTCTGCGGGTAGCAGAAAACTAAAGTGCAAACAACAAAAATACAACACTTGGGTACATTGTAAGGAGTGAAATATATGTGTGGGTTTATGATTTTAGAACCCCTCTGATTTCTTTCAGACTAGTAATAAATTCCTATCCATCATTTATCTATGCACACTACCAATGGGTTTTCCTCAAAGATTCAGATGAATTTATTTCTTTGAATTTTTCCTGAGATATATTTCGAAAAGCAGAGGAAGACAATATGCAAAGGAATGTGGTAAAAAGTTGTTGTTCTCTCTTGAGTTCTTTTTCAGAAGATTGAAGGGTGCAAGACGGCAGAATTAGTATATTTGCTGCATAGCTCCTAAACTGTGCATTATAGGTTAATTATCTCCTCCAATTTATCTGGTTCCTCTTGTTTTACTAGCCATGCTCTGGCACTTTGTCTCCACATGTTTAAATATGTCTGACAGTGACTGTCACTGACTCTCCCTCAACCTTATTGCAAGTCTGTGTACTTTCTGGTACAGACAGCTGAAGCTGGATTGCACAATGTGTGTCATACTGAGGCCACCAGTGTGGCCGTGTGTTCCATGGCCGTGCAGGTCTGGAACTGTGCATACCTCTTTGGTGACACGGCGATGTGATCCATCATGTTGACCATGATTGGTTCCAGATCCGGTTTACTTTCCGGTAGATTGGCTCTGTTCAATGCATCACCGATAGGTACCTCCTTTCCCGGCTTGTACATGACAGTCAAGTCATAGGGCTGCAACCTGAGGAGCATCCTTTGCAGTTTCATTGGTGCTGACAACAAAGGCTTGAGGAAGATTGCCTGTAGGGGCTTGCGATCTGATTCCACTAGCACTGACTTTCCGAAGATGCAGTGGTGGAACTGTGCACGATCGCTAACATCTCTTCTTGGATCTGGGCGTATGGCGTTTCAGTCTCTGTCATTGCCCTTGATGTATATGCTATGGGGTGGCCTTCTTGGAGTAGCACTCCTCCCACAGTGTAGCTACTAGCGTAACACTGTATTACCACGCTCTTTGTCACATCGTAGTACGCTAGTACAGGGGAAGCGGTGCCCAGGTCTTTGAGCTTGTCGAAGCTTCGCTGCTGGGCATGATCCCACTGGAAATGTGCATCCCCCAAGGTCAGGGCTCGAAGTGGTTCATCAACCTTGCTGAGGTGTGGAATGAACTTGGACAGGTATTGTACGAAGCCAAGGAATTGTTGCATTTCTTTCTTGTTCGTAGGTGCAGGCATCCGCTTAACAGCTTCAATCTTTGCCGGATCAGGCCTGAGTCCTGCTGCTGTGACAAGATGTCTGACATACCGCACTTCAGACTTCCTGATCTGACACTTCTCCTTGTTTAGCTTCAGGTTGTACAGCTTTGCCTGTTGCGCCACTTGCCGGAGCACTCCATCATGCTCTATGCTGTCTTTCCCCGATATCAGGATGTCGTCCATGATCGCTCTTGCCCCATGGATCCCTTCCAACATTCCATCCATGATCCTCTGGAAGATTTCTGGGGCGCTCTTGATCCCAAATGGGCGGCGGAGCCAGCGGTAGCGTCCACGATGCGTATTGAAGGTCGTCAGCAAACTCGACTCGTAATCAAGTTTGATCTGGAGAAATCCTGATTTTGCATCTATGACGGAAAAGACTTTGGCATCTGGCATCGATGCCACTACCTCCTCTACGGTTGGTATGGGGTAGTGTTCTCATCTGATCGCTTTGTTGAGGTCTTTCGGATCTATGCAGATGCGTACCTTTCCGTTCTTCACTACCGTCACCATTGAGTTGACCCAGTCTGTTGGCTCTTGCACTCTGACAATGTGCCCATTTCTCTCCATCTCCTATAGCTTTGCTGAGATTTTCTTGGCCAGGGTTTGCTGTTGTCGTCTTGGTGCATGCACAACCGGTTGGTGAATTGGGTCGATTTTCAATGTGTACTCCCAGGGAGTGTGCCAGTAGTGTGCATCAATTCTGGATACTCATCGATGTTGTGGAGCCTTTGTATCAGGTTCAATCTGGCACTGTCTGCCCCTGACATCAGCACTGACTTGCCATCAGCCTCGACCACATGATACTCAACGTCAAGGGTGTAGTCTTTATATGTTGTGGTCAATTTCACACACCCAATGTGTTCCAGTGTGTGGTTGGAGTAGGACACAAATCGCCTCTTTGCTTTGTGCAGTTTTGGTTTGTTCTCCAACTTTTTGAAGATATGCGCTGGCATTATTGAGTACGAGCATCCTGTATCTATCTGTACTCTCATCTCCTGTCCATTGACGTACAGAGTTTCATACCAGTCATCCCCTGACTGAGTGAGTGACATGTCATGTACAGCATACATGTGTGTATATTCATAGCCGTCCTCACTATCTTCGACTGCGGAAGAGTCTGGTGATAGGAAGCTGCTGCTTTCTCCTCAATCATATTTGCTGCTTTCTCTGTCTGCAGGCTGCTGCAAAATGGTTGAGTTTTTTGCAGACTGAACACTTCTGACCTTTGGCAGGGCAACCCTCATGTTGTGCAGAGTATCCGCATCTCTTACACTTCGAGTCGGACTCCTTGCTTGCTCTTTGTTCTTTGCCTTTATCTGGGCTCCTGTAGTGACTCTTATCCAGTCTAGGTTTGGGCCTTTTCTTTCTGGATCCCATGAAATTGCCTCTGCCAGCACCTGTGTACATAGCATGCACTTTATCCTCTTCTTCGTCGATGGCTTCCATACTCTCTTGGGCTGTTTCATAGTTCTGGCCAATACTGATTGCCGCATCCAGTGTTAGTTCATCTCCTTTCTCAAGGCATTTCTCACGTACTGTCTGGTGGCGGGAACGGAGCACAATTGCATTTCTGAGCATTCTCTCCTCCTCCTTATAGTGACAATCCTTGACCAACAACTTCAGGTCAGTCACAAAGTTGTCAAACTTCTCGGTGTCCCGCTGCCGTCGTCTGTGAAAGTCGACAGTGGTCCTTATCTGATTCTTCTTGGGCTTGACATA
Organism: Rhinoraja longicauda; assembly: GCF_053455715.1. Lineage (NCBI taxonomy): Eukaryota > Metazoa > Chordata > Chondrichthyes > Rajiformes > Arhynchobatidae > Rhinoraja > Rhinoraja longicauda. The sequence continues at coordinate 29,045,062 of NC_135968.1, read as the reverse complement.
CATCTCATAGTGCTTGTACACTCCTTGCAGAGTCTCGTTCTCAAGGATTTCATCCCCATTTTGGAGAGTAATTGTGTTCCATCAGAAGGTTAGGTAAATCTCCCTCCCTTTATCGCCTATGTATGTGATCAGATAGTTCACCTTTTCTTTCTCAGACTTACTGGCTAGTGGACCCTCAAACGTAAAATGGCAGTGCTGTTTGAAACGTTTCCATTCTGGGTGCAGATATTTTGCCTGCCAGTTCATCGACAGCCTATCACTCGCCGACATCATGCACTCAGGTTACTTCCACCACACTGTATCCACGGGACTGTGGTCTAGCGTACTCACTGTGCCTTGAAACACTCGACGTTCGGCGCTCGATTTCTCCCTTTTCAGTTTCAGGATTGCTAATTCCTGTCAGGATTCTCCCTTCACGGACTTTCCTTTTCCCAATTCATACGTGAATTAAGGACACCGGGACTATTTCAGTGTTTCAGGTTCAAAACTTCTGACACCATGTTATATATTCAAGTCGCACACGGTGTGTCCTGTGTTGTATTCCTTTCATTCTGCGGCCTAGCTGTGGTGTCATATCTTCTTACAAGCAGGTACGATGTCATTTCCTCTTACAAGCAGATACAATATCTTACACCCAGGTCCAGTCCTGTATGTACGGAGTTTGTACGTTCTCCCTGTGACCGCGTGGGCTTTCTCCGGGTGCTCTAGTTTCCTTCCACATTCCAAAGGCGTGCAGGCTTGCAGGTTAGTTAAGTGGCTTCTGTAAATTGTCGCTAGTATCTGGGATAGAAGTGGTGCACTGTTGATTGGTTGGCACAGACGTGGTGGGCCGAGGGGCCTGTTTCCACGTTGTATTTCTAAACTAATCAAAGTGCTATCTAGGAATTTTTCCCACTCACACTTCCCAGTCTAGTGACCTGAATTTTGCTATTTTCGTATGCAACATTAATTTAAGACATATCTTTCAGAGACTTTAAAAACAAAGATTTAGAGGAGTATTTTATAATACTAGCACATTGTGAGTTTACTGCCACAGTACTCTAAATAGTTTTATCTAGATAGCATCCACAAGCGTGCACTCTTTATTTGAGACAGATATGACTTTCGAGAGAAAAAATAAACACTGTTCTCTGTTTAAAAAAGAACGCAGCCTAATTCAGTCTGGAGCCATGCAGGTAATTTTCCCTTCAGCATTTTTGCTTGGCTAAGACAGGTTAGGCTGTGCTTGCAGTCGCCCTGTCTGCACGATCTGGCATGGCTTACATACCAGGGGCACATTTTGTTACAGCACAGACAGGAAGATGATCTGATTGGCTTGGATCCAGAGCATGTTCTCAAAGGTCCCTTTGATTGAGAGTCATTTGGGCACAGTATTGGAAATGCTGTGTGCTCCCCTCATTCAAAAATGGGCATTTAACTTGCAGGGGAAAATTTTTACGAGGTTAGGCATGGGTCCAATTGTAGAATTCTCATTTTGAAATGTTATCAACCATACTGATGTATATCAAGTCTAATATTTTCCAAATATGTAAGCAATGGCAAGTGTACACCCATTGCTGCAATTAAAAGTATTCAATAACATCATTGTCTTTGGTATACTTTGTTTTTAAATGGGTGGAGTAAAACCACAGATTTAAACATTTTCCGTATTCTAATAACTCTAGTAACCGCCTCAGTTGCTTTGAACAAAAAATAGCCAAATATTATCTGGCATGTGTGTGTGAAATTGTGATTAAATTTGTCTAGATTTCCATTTAAATATTACAAAAAGCAATAGAGTTAACATGTTTTTTAAGTAAAATTAAATGTTTGTGTTTTACTACAGCTGTCATTTTGATAAATGTTAGGTCACCGATCTGTGTATTTGCGAAGTAAGATAAAAACTTAAGGAAAAGGCAAATTTTAAAATGTGAATGCAGATGTAATTTCATAATTAAAGGCTTATTCAAGCAACAACAATGTCATTTGGGGAAATATGGTTTGAGTTGGGTGTCAGAAGTGTATTTCTATCAAAAAGATTTCAAATATGAATGCCTGCGGCCAACCCTTTCAGACAAATAGACACAGAAAGGAAAATGAATGCACAGAGCTATTGGGCATTATTTCTGTCATCTCTGATGTGATAAGCAAATAAGTCAGATCAATAGGTAATGACATTAAAATCATATTATTTACTGTTGAGGCAGTTACTTTCAAAAATGTCTCACACCTTTATAAAATAAATTAGCGAGGATACAATTGATTCATAAAATATGAATGTACTTTCTTGAAAGTCTAATTTTTTTTTAAATCAGTATTTAAAAGCACCAATCTAGTGCCAAGTCCGAGTTGATTAATATATTGTACGTCAGCCATTGGAGCAAAATACATTACTAAAAGTAAGAATGGTGATTAGTTTGTGAAATAATGTTTTAGAGTGAAATCAATACAAGTCAGATACGTTTACAGAGGGTGCATCTCTCTTGCACTACATTCAGCCCTGGATCATCTTTACAACAAGAAGATCTACATCAGGATGTTATTTATTGACTACAGCTCTGCATAAGTTAGAATGAGCTCATCTCTAAATGTCTGGACCATGGTTTTCGGGCCTTAATAATAATAATAATAATAAGCATTTATTTTATATAGCGCCTTATCGGGAGCTCAAAGCGCTTTACAAGAACAATCATAACATAAAAACAAACAGACAAACTATCCTAACGGAGAAGCGGCGAATAAACAGCGCCAGCGTCCTCTCACGTCAGGGTCCGGCAGTAGACAACAAAAAGCACAGGACACACAGATACAATTTTTACACAAACAGCCATCACAGTGATTGCTCTAGGCACACCCTCACTGTGATGGAAGGCAAAGAAAAGTCTTATCTCCTCCTCATTCTTCTCCCGTGGTGCCACGAGGTGATCGAGGCTCCCAACTTTTTGAAGCCCCCACTGGGCGATGGAAAGTCCCAGGGCCGAGCCGAGCAGGCCGATGAAAGTCCTGAGCCCCCACCGGGCGATGGAAAGTCCCAGGGCCGAGCCGAGTAGGCCGATGAAAGTCCTGAGCCCCCACCGGGCGATGGAAAGTGCCGCGGCCGAGCCACGCAGGGCGATGAAGGGCCTGCGAGCGGGTCGATCGTACCTCGCGTTTCGGGGCGGTCGAAGCTGCTACGGCTGGAGCTCCCAAAAACCGGTCGCCAGCCAGGGACCTGCGAACTCCCGATGTTGCAGTCTGCAGGGCCCACGGCCGAAGCCTCCGAGATGGTAAGTCCAGGCCCTGCGACCGGAGTCTTCAAGGTCGATCCCAGCTGGAGGCCGCCGACTCCACGATGTTAGGCCGTAGCGCGAACGGAGATACGACACGGTAAAGGTCGCATCTCCGTTGAGGAGGAGATTAGAAAAAAAGGTTTCCCCCACCACCCCCCCACATACACAGAGTTAAAAATAGAACAAAACGTACATTAAACGATGACAATAGACAAAAAAACAAAAAAAAGACAGAGAGACTGCCGGTGAGCCACAGCTGCAGAACACAGCCACACCCCCAGTAACCTTCATCTACAGCTCGCTTATGAACTTTCTGACCAGCGGATAATAGTTGTTTGAATTGCTCAGAACATTTCCTCCAGCCTGATCCTCGTGTTCCTCAGCGTTGTATGCTCAGTATCTTGTTCTTCTCCTTATACACCCATGATTGTGTGGCCAAGAACAGCTGAAGTTCACCAATGATGCCAGATCGTTGTCAGCCGGATTAACAAGAATGATTAGATGGAGTACAAGAAACAGATCGAGAACCTTGTGTCATGGTGTGAGAACAACAACCTAGTCCTTAATGTCAGCAAAACAAAAGAGTTGGTTGGTGACATTAGGAAGCAAGGGGGAGAATACAACCCTGCCTTCATCAGTATAATTGCTGTAGATATGGTCTAGAGATGAAAGTTCCTGGGCATCCATATCACCAGCAGCCTAACCTTGTCCCTTCACATTGACATGGTAATCAAGAAAGCACATCATTGTATTTACTTTCTTAGTGTCCAGTGCCCAGTCCATCATAACCTCGTTATTTCTTTACGCCCAGTCATCGTGCGTTAAATAGGAAGGATGGAATTATTGTCAGGTATGTGTATCACCCTGGCTATTTCTTCTGCCTTTTCAGAGAAGATTCAGGAGCTTGAAAACTCAGACATCCAGACTTAAATCCAGCTTCTTTGCCATTGCTAAACGACTCCTGAGCCAATCACTTCTTTCACATCCATTCCCAGAGGTGCTATCGTATACTCTTACTCAACGCTACCTCGTTTGGTTATTCTATTATTGTATTTTAATATTCTTTTGCACTACTCAAAGTTTGCTCTACAATCTTGCATCATTCTCCTGTTTTGCTCACATCCTTGCTTTTGTTATTATATTTAACATAACTATGTGTATAGTGTATATTCTGTGAACTTCGTGTGAATGAGGAAGTTTATTGCTTCCTGGTGTATGTGGCAATAAACTAGAGTGATTGCTGCTGTTTTACAACGTTCTACAGTGTAATTTGCAGAAATCGGTGAATTGACAAGAACTTAGGGTATTGAATGAACTTCTCTCTGTAAATTGTTGTGCCTCAGGTATAAATGATGATATGCTCTGCTGTATTTACTGCCTAGCACCCCCCTCGGTTCCTGAAGAAAGTATATTTCTCTCAGAAATGTTATAAAATTCATTTTGTTTTAAATAATTTATTATTAAAGATTCACATTTCTGTCACTACTTTGATCAAGTGCAGTTCTAATTATTTTGCAGTGTGTAAAATATTTAACTTTGTTTTTAATTCCATTATTTCCTTATGAATTGTTCCATGACAGTCCTGCCCTATGATTAGCTACTCTAACTGATGCCTAATGACAACAGATATTAGAAACAGGGAAGCCCACATCACAAAGATGTCTACTCTTTGTGGGCTGCTACCTTTTGAGGTTAATGTGAATGCCGTCACTTCACTGCTGACTATAAAAAGCGGGACATTTTTCAATTGCTGTGGTGGTTTACAAAGCAGAATTTTGACCCACTATTGCAGCCTATATATATTCTCAAGAGTTTTAAGCTTCCACCACACGTTTCAGCCTTTGAATTGTACAGCATTTAGCACTTATTCATTGTGGTAAACAGTGTCTGGAACAAAAATGGAACAGCTGATTTTAGACTGGTTCTGATTGAAGCTTGTATTCCTTTACATTTATAATTATATCCACACATCCCACGCATTTCATAACGATGTCGGTTGCTGAGCAACCTAAACTGAAGTTGTCACCAGAGTTCCAATGAAGAGTAAAGCTGGGTGTGGCCTCTTGGATTAGGTAAAATACCCTGTATTATAATAGTTTTCAGATACACTTATTCCAAAACTAGGATTCATGTGGGATGAGATGCTATGCCAGCCTCTTTGTCGGGTACGTCGAACAATCCCTGTTCCAGACGTACACTGGCCCCATCCTTAAACTCTACTTCCACTACATCGATGACTGCATTAGTGCTACCTTTTGTACCCATGCAGAACTCACTGACTTCATACACTTCACTACCAATTTCCATCCTGCTCTTAAATATACTTGGATTATCTCCGACATCTCCCTTTCTGGACCTCACCATCTCCATCACAGGAGACAGACTAGTGACTGACATCTACTATAAACCCACTGACTCCCATAGCTATTTGGACTACACTTCTTCCCACCCTGTCTCCTGCAAAAGGTCTATTCAATACTCCCAATTCCTATGCCGTATCTGCGCCCGGGATGAGGTGTTTCACACTAGGGCATCAGAGATGTCCTCATTTTTCAAGAAATGGGGCTTCCCCTTTTCCTTTAAAGATGAGGCTCTCACTAGGGCCTCTTCTATATCCCGCAGCTCCGCTCTTGCTCCCCCTCCACTCATTCGTAACAAGGACAGAATCCCCCTCGTTATCACCTTTCACCCCATCAGCCAGCGTATCCAACAAATCATCCTCCAACATTTCCGTCACCTCCAATGGGACCCCACTACTGGCCACATCTTCCCATCCCCTCCCCTTTCTACTTTCCGCAGAGACCGTTCCCTCCGTAACTCCCTGATCCACTCGTCCCTTCCTACCCAAACCACCCCCATCCCCGGGCACTTTCCCCAGCAACCACAGGAGATGCAACACCTGTCCCTTTACCTCCCCCCTCAACTCCATCCAAGGACCCAAATAGTCTTTCCAGGTGAGACAGAGGTTCACCTGCACCTCCTCCAACCTCATCTATTGTATCCGCTGCTCTAGGTGTCAACTTCTTTACATCGGCGAAACCAAACGCAGGCTCGGCATTCGTTTCGCTCAACACCTTCGCTCAGTCCACCTTAACCAACCTGATCTCCCGGTGGCTGAGCACTTCCCTTCCCACTCCCAGTCTGACCTTTCTGTCATGGGCCTCCTCCAGTGCCATAGTGAGACCCACCGGAAATTGGAGGAACAGCACTTCATATTTCGCTTGGGCAACTTGCAGCCCAGCAGTATGAACATTGACTTCTCCAACTTTAGATAGTTCCTCTGACCCTCTCTTCCCCTCCCCCTTCCCAGATCTCCCTCTATCTTCCTGTCTCCACCTATATCCTTCCTTTGTCCCGCCCCCGACATCAGTCTGAAGAAGGGTCTCGACCCGAAACGTCACCCATTCCTTCTCTCCTGAGATGCTGCCTGACCTGCTGTTACTCCAGCATTTTGTGAATAAATACCTTTGATTTGTACCAGCATCTGCAGTTATTTTCTTACACTACTGAAAGATAAAAGTCACTCACCACCAGAGGTTAAGTTGAGAATAGTTTAAGGTCTGGCAAGCAGAGCAAGACTAAAATCATCATCAGAAGATGTAAATCAATATATGTTTTATCGTATAGCAATATTGATATCATAGTGAATATGTCTATCAGGACTGGTAGCAAAATCAAAAAAAGGTGTTTATAATGTATCTAAGTAATTTTAAAGTTGTGTCACGCCTTAAACCTAAATTCTGACTTAAGTTGGATTGGTTTGGATAGTTGCTATCTGTTAATGTAACCGTGAAAAGCCACCAGTCAGGAATCCGAAATAAAAGCAGCCAGTGAACTTGCTTTCCTTCTTTCAAAGCTTCAATGCCTTAGTCACATGTATTTGCAAGATTCTTCAGTGCCAAAATCCCAGTCGGCCTGGCCGGATTTTGTGCTTGATTTCCCACCCTAATTTTGCCTTTTGCTGGCCAACTAACTGTAAAGAACTTCCAAAATCCACAAAAAGTCCCCATACAGGTCATCTCTATGTTATGGCCGCTTGAGTAATGGAAACAGAATTCACAAATCACTGTCCAAAAATTTGAGTTACGGAATAAATGTTTGCTCTCACTGACTTTACGTGAAGAAAAAATAAGCACAGAATTTTTTCTTTTGACTTGTGTTTTTCGATCCATGTTCAGAGATGGCACCTTACGGAAAATCGTGATGTGTATTGTGTTTGAGGAATGCAAACCCTCACTCCCTTGGGAGTCACCTGTATTGAGAAGGCATGTAAATATGAAAACCTGTTGATGAGCTGTGTAGAAAATAATATAAAGATTTAATGGATCAAAACTAAGATTATGTGAAATCACTGCTCTTGGAGAAGGTTTGGACATACTATTCCTAACAAACTACAATCGTATGTTACCTGGGAGCATTGTTGTCATAGGAAAGTGTTCATTATATTTTGATGGGGCCAATAAAATGTTCTGCAAGAGAGGCAAATAGAGCAAAGGAAGATATAACTAAAACTATGACTAAAACTTTAATTTCTGCATCAGGATTGATATATAAGTTTAGAAAGCTCCTAAAAAACTGTCTCTGGCCGTCCCTCAGAATCAAGAAAAACTTGTGTTCTGAAGTGTGTGGAGTCCTGAGCATGACCTGGAAACCCTTTCATAGGTGGGCCACGTGGAGTGATCCATTTGGAGTGACCACCAGCTGCTAAATTCCACAGAATCGACACAGCCTTGTTTGACCCCATTTTGCAGTGGGATCGGGTCTGTGGTAGACCCGGTAGTTAAGATCATGGTTTGTTTGTCAACCCTTAGCAACAATAAAAGAGCAATGCATTTCTGACAACATAAAATTTAATGAGGATTTTCCATAATTCCGCTCTGCTAGTGGAGCCTAAGGGTTTATGAGAAGAATGAGGTAATGTTCAGTGATTTTTGGTTTTATGATGTAGTTGCCAGGGATTGCTGGTCTACCTCAAGGATCAAGGTCAACTTCTTCATCTCTATCTACTGATTCTTCCTGATTAGAATTCTATTTGTGGTTTAAAAAAAAGACAAAGTGCTGGAGTAACTTAGCAAGTCAGGCAGCATCTCTGAAAAACATGGATAGGCAATGTTTCAGGTCAGGACTCTTCTCCTTGGATTTGACACATGGTTGTAGATCAAGGTCATTGTAGCTTTCAGTATCGGAATCTGGAGGAGGATTTCAACAACTGAGAGGAGGTTGTCGAGAAGGATTCTTGCGCTGACTTTGCCTGTGGCAGACAACAGGAAGATCATTTCTTGAAGATGGTCAAGATTTTTGCATCACTGAGATGAAGGAGTTGAGGCAATAGGCACTTCTTTATTTCAGCAGGAAATTCAGCTATTCCGGAGACCTTATTGTCTTTCAGCGGTAGCAGTGCGGTTGAAGCAGAAAGCAGGCTGTGGTATGGAGTCAAATCTGTTGCATCAAGATCATGTGTTTGGCCTCAGCATTCTTTTCTCTTCATGCCATTATTGTGTTTCCAATCTCAGAAATCCTTGTATTTACAATTGATTAGCCCTGAGATGTCTTGCTATTCTCATCAAACCAGAAGCAGGTTTTCTCTGGTAGAAAAGTCAAGAAACATCACAGGTGCTATTTGTGGTAAGACTATAAGATCATGAGACAGAGGAGCAGAATTAAGCCATTTAGCCCTTTAAGTCTACTCTGTCAAACAATCATAACTGATTTAATTTTCCCTCTCACCCCCATTGTCCTGCCTTTTCCCCAGAACCTTTGACACCCTTACTGATCAAAAATCTATCAATCTGCTGTAAAAATACCCAATAACCTGGCCTCCGCAGCTGTCTGGCAATGAATTCCACAGATTCACCACTCACAGGCTAAAGAAATTCCTCCTCATCTTCATTCTTAAGGTATGTCCTGTCATTCTGAGGCTGTGCTCTCTGGTCCCAGACTCTTCCATTAGTGGAAACATCCACTCTATCCAATCCTTTCACTATTCAGTAAGTTTCAATGAAGTTGTTCCTCATCCTTCTAAACTCCACTGAGTACATGTCCAGAGCCTTCAAAGGCTCCTCATATATTAACCCAATCATCCCAGAGATCAGTCTGAAGAAGGGTCTCGACCCGAAATGTCACCCATTCCTTCTCTCCCGAGATGCTGCCTGACCTGCTGAGTTACTCCAGCATTTTGTGAATAAAAACCTTCGATTTGTACCAGCATCTGCAGTTATCTTATATTATATCATTCTTGTAATCCTCCTCTGGACCCTCTCCAAAGCCAGCACATCCTTAGATATGGAGCCAAAAACTGTCTCAGTTGACTGCCGTGAAGTGATGCACTTCAGGACAGACCAGGGTATCAATGACTCCTGTGGACTGGAAGTTTACAGTGCCGCCAAATAGAATGGTTCATATGGGTTGCATTTCCACAAACCAAACAGTTGCTAATGTGGACTTTTTTGGTTTATGAAATAAAATATCTGGCACAAAATGAGACAGCGATATTGAGTTGAGCCTGAATCTGTGAGGCCTTTGTTGCAGTTTCGATGTTATTGATATATTGGAATGTGAGGAAGAATTGAAAGTGGGGATGATCCTAGCAAAATGTAGGGTTGTAGGCCAGTGAAATCCTTAAGAAATAACAACAAAGAAATCAACGCCAGGAAGATATCAAGGAAATGGTCTGTATCCTTTGGTACATTGGTACATTGGGAAATGTGACTGCAGTGTGGGACTGTTCTGTTGTAATGTTTATGGTCCAGTTGCCAGGGATTACTAGTCTACCCGTGGATCAAGGCAGCTATATCTTAACCTACTAATTCTTCCTGGTTAGAATTCTATTTGTGGTTAAAAAGGGTACAAAGTGCTGGAGTAACTCAGCAAGTTTTGCAGCTCTTTTGGAGGACATGGATAGGTGATGTTTTGTGTCGGGACACTTCTTTTGTAAACCAGCATCTGCAGTTCCTTGTGTCTACCTTCTACTCAGCATCATAAAATCTATCAGCCTCGTAAAATCCGAGAACCCCAATTTAGCACATTGGGAAATATGTTTTTAGTTGATTGACCAAACACATGATCAATTTTGTTGCCTAAATTACCCAATTTCAAAAGGCTAGTCCACTGAATTAAGTATTTACTATAGTAGCAACCAGCAATAGTGCTGGTTTCTCAGGTGGTGTCCAAAGGTGAGTTCACTCAGCAATGTCGCTTTAATGCAGACTTTGTGATTATTAGCAGCTGGAGATTTGGTATAACTTTACCTAAGTTGTGGCCCAGCATAAAACAACTTATTTCTACATATGTTCTTCATTGTTCCAATAGCTCCTTTCTATGTTCTTATGTTACTCCTTTTGTCTTCAAAATTAGAGTTCAGATAAAAAAGATATAGAAATAAAAGTGCTTTTCGTGAGTGAGGCAGCAGTTTCAAAATGCAATATTCTGCTGAAGTTTAGCACAACGCAAACAAAGATTAAAATGCTTGCGTTTTGACAGTATATTGCAACATTGTCTTTAATTAAAGGGATGGGCATATTGCTGCTTTTGGTTTTACTCAGTCACTCATTACCTGTTTTTAAAAAAGAAATAAGTTCAGAAATGCCATCTACATACAGCCATGTCTGTGTGTACTGTCATTTGCTATATGTGGTACCCTTAGTTGGGAAAAATCTTTTAATTAGTGTGAACAACTGTCTTACAGTTCAGTTCATTTCCCATGAGAGCGTTTGATTGCCATAGATTTTATTGCAGAACTTGGCACTATTCCAGCTATGGCCTGGAATTTGTTAGTCTAATGGGGTGTAAAGTCTATTGATTGTGGCCTCCAGGGTAACAACCAAATAGAACAGTAGCAACAAGTCAATAGCATTGTTGTTTCAACAAACTATTCACTTGTGGTGCTAGATTATTTTACAATGCAGAGCATAGTTACCAGAAAATCTGTATGTCTGACATGCATATGTAGTGTTTTGTGTGTGTGAACTTTTTTAAACTTTCCTACGAATGATTGAAAAGACATCAAAAGAAAGGAAGACAAAGGATTATGAAGTTGAACTTCAGTAAATCAGGTGAGTAGACTATAAAATCAAAGAGACTAAACCATGAAGCACAAGGGCAATGCAGTATGAGCATTTGCCCATCATCCAAAATACAAGCATTGTACAAAAGGAAACAGGAACTATTTTCTGTTGGATATATCTGTTTCAAATCTTTTGCCTTCAGAAATGCCTGATATGTATTTGACAGATCCATAGAAATGACAATAGAATTGTTATTTGATGCCTATTCATCATGGTCCAGGGGAAACTGCCACTCATTTCACAAATATACAAATGTATGCATCAGGAGCAGGTGTGTACTCTTGAGCTGCCCCATCACTTCACAACTATGGCTGATCTGATTGGAACCTTATCTCCACGTTCCCATCTATTCACAGTAAACGCTAACCTGCATGTTTATTCAGAATCCATCTCCCTCTGCCTTAATAATATGCAAGGATTTTGCTTTCACTGCCCTTTAAGGAAGAGAGTTCAAATGACTAAATGCCCAGAGAGAAAAATACTTGGCCTTAATTTCTTATCGCTGGTCAGTATGGACTCAGTGGGCCGAGGGCCTGTTCACACATTCTATCTCTAAAGCCTAAAGTCTTATCCTTGAACAGTGATACTTTGTTCTAGATTCTCCCACAAGAGGAACCACTGTTTCCATATTCACCCTGTCATGAACCCTCTAAATCTTCGATCGTGTTTCCTTCCGCTCTTCCAACAGCAGAGTACAATCTTAACCTGTTTAGTCTTTCCTCATTAGACAACCTGCTCACTCCAGATTCTCATCTAGTAAACCTTCTCTGGGTTTCTTCCAATGCATGAACATCCTTCGTGAGATAAAAAGACCATTACTGTACACAGTAGTCCAGATGTTAGATTCTGTAGCGATTATCTATCAACTCCGTCAGCATTCCTAATAACTGGCTGAACCTGTACACTAACTTTGCAACATTGTTAACCAGAACACTCAGATCCCACTACAAAGATACGTTTCATTTTATATAAGAGACTGATAGCTATTGAGGGCATGGGTGACTGTGTATTGCCTCTGGGCCAACATGGGCTGAAAATTGCATCCAATGTCTGATTGCATGGATGTGTTTGAGAAGTAAGCCTATGATTATAGACTAAGCAACAACCTGGACTACCCCATTCAAGGCTCCAGACAAAGTTACAAGTTTCCCACCAGGGAAAGGAAATATAATCTTGAACACCACCTGGCAAGCATATACTGGGAAAATGTTACAAGCCCACACTATCCTAGGATGTAATGAAAGGCTGAATAGGGAAAGAGAGAAAAGGTCTGCAAAGAACTTAAAGAATACTGCAGGAACACCAGATATTAAAAACTTTAGACTTTTACACTTTAGACTTTAGAGACAGTGTGGAAATAGGCCCTTCAGCCCATCGAGTCCATGCTGACCAATGATCACCCTGTAGCGACCATAGAGAATGGTCCAGGTCGTCGAACCCTCGGATTGGCCAGCGAGGTCATGTGGGAACGCGACCATAGGGATTGGTCCAGAGAGCGACATCGCTGATTGGCCAGCGATGTCATGTGCGCGTTTGGCGCCCGATTGAGTCAGTTCGGCGAAGTCTTCAAGGAAGACAGTAAGTTTGTATTGGTTGTCCTTTACCTTGTTGTTTAACTCTGTATCCGAATATTGCGGCTGCAATAAACTCCTCTTACAACCAACAAGTTTCGGACTCGCCATATTGGTGACCCCGACGTGATCTGGACGATCACCGACTGAGCAGGAACCCGACGCCTCGTTGACGATGACCGAGCAGGGCACACCGGAGTCAAGCGCGGCAGGCGTTCATCTACCGTTGTTTTGGACGCACGCACCGCAAGCTTGGTTTATCCACGCCGAGGCTCAATTTCATATAAAGAAGGTGTCGGACGAATCCACGAAGTACTTCTACCTCGTCAGCGCTCTATCGCCGGACACAACCAAGCGCGTGATGCGGTTCATCGTGAATCCACCTGCGGAAAACAAGTACGAGGCCATGAAGAAAGTATTACTGCGAACCTTCGGGTTTAATAAGCATGGTGGTGCGGCAAAACTTCTGCACCTACCGGATCTTGGAGACCAACTGCCTTCCGTCCTCATGGCCGAAATGATGATGCTAGCCGGTGAGCATACGGATTGCCCTATGTTCGAGCAGGCATTCCGCGAGAAACTTCCCGAGGATGTCCGACTGCTGCTCACGGATTGTTCTTTTAAGGACCCCGAAGCATATGCAGCGAAAGCGGACGAGCTCATAGCGGCAAAAAACAAGGCGAGTGGTTCGATCAACAAAGTCTCGACATCAGTGACCACGCCACAGCGACAGCAAGATGGCGCCATGTCTCCCGCCAATTCTCAGAAAGCCCGCCAAAAAGATCCGCACAAGCGCGGCTGGTGCTATTATCACCTACGATGGGGTAACGAATCCCGCAACTGTCGTTTGCCTTGTACCTTCGCGGGAAATGCCTCGGCCGATCGTACATAGGGGCAGTTACGATTGGCCAGAACCGGCGCCTCTATGTCCATGATCGATTCACGGACACAGAATTTTTGGTAGACACGGGAGCCATCGTCAGCATAGTGCCGCCGACCGACCTCGAAACCAGAGCGGGTAAGACAGGTCCCACCCTCATCGCGGTTAATGGCAGCCCAATTCGCACTTTCGGTACACGGAAGATGTCCCTTGTGTTAGGCCTCCGCACGTACGAATGGCCATTCATCATAGCCGACGTCAAACAAGCGATCCTGGGCGCAGATTTTCTCTGGGCTTTTTCACTGGTTCCTGATGTCCGCGGTAACGACCTCCGACCCTCCGCCGAAGATGAGCACGTCGCTCCGACAATCGCCTCCTCGCCCAGCCCTACTGTCCAGGCCGTCGTCGCGGCCCCCGACTCGTATGCTGCGATTCTGGCAGAGTTTCCGGAGCTGCTCGTCCAACGTTTTGACACGCCTTCGGCTAAGCACGGTGTGGTCCATCACATCCGCACCGAAGGCCCTCCCGTTTTCGCTCGGGCCAGGAGACTACCGCCAGACAAACTGGTGGTGGCAAGGGCGGAGTTCAGGAAAATGGAGGAAATGGGAATTGTCCGTCAGTCTGACAGCCCGTGGGCCTCGCCGTTACACATGGTCTCCAAAGCATCTGGGGGGTGGAGACCATGTGGCGATTATCGGCGTCTCAATGCTGTCACCACGGCTGATCGCTACCCCATACCGCACCTACAGGATTTTTCATCTGGGCTGGAAGGAGCGGTGGTGTTTTCCAAAATCGATTTGGTGCGAGGATACCATCAGATTCCAGTGCGACCGGAGGACATACAGAAAACTGCAACAATTACTCCGTTCGGGTTGTTTGAATGGTTGCGTATGCCTTTCGGTTTAAAGAACGCGGCACAGGCTTTCCAGCGACTGATGGACCGCGTGGGCCGGGGTTTACCGTTTTTGTTTATTTATTTAGACGACATCCTGGTAGCCAGCCCCTCCGTGCAGGAACACCAGGCCCATTTGCGGACCGTGTTCCAGCGGCTCCAAGACCACGGGCTCATAATCCAACCCTCCAAATGTCAATTCGGCCTTCCTGCTCTTGATTTTCTAGGGCACAGAATTACCCCTGCCGGCGCCTCCCCTTTGCCCGAAAAGGTGGAGGCTATCCGGGCATTTCCTAGGCCCACCACAGTAAAAGGGCTACAGGAGTTCGTAGGCATGGTTAATTTCTACCATAGGTTCGTTCCGGCAGCTGCGCGAGTCATGCGCCCACTCTTCCAATGCCTTGCAGGGAATCCGGTAGAGGTGTTGTGGTCCCCGACCGCTGAGTCGGCTTTTACAGCAGCTAAGGCAGCTTTGGCAGACGCCACCATGTTGGTCCATCCGAGCCCCTCCGCCCCCACGGCCCTGACGGTTGACGCCTCTGACGTGGCGGTGGGCGGGGTTCTGGAGCAGCAGGTCGGTGGCCGTTGGCAGCCTTTAGCGTTTTTCAGCCGGCAACTAAATTCGGCCGAGCTGAAGTATAGCGCATTTGACCGAGAGCTTCTGGCTCTCTATTTAGCTGTTCGTCATTTCAGGTACTTCCTCGAGGGCCGCCCATTTGTGGCATTTACGGACCACAAGCCATTAACATTTGCTTTTTTGAAATTGTCTGACCCATGGTCGGCCCGCCAGCAGCGGCACCTGACCGCTATCTCCGAATTTACCACCGATGTCCGTCATGTCGCGGGTAAGCTTAATGCCGTTGCTGACGCCCTGTCTAGACCTGCTTTTCCCCCTATTTCGGCGGTGGACTGCGAAGTGGATCCCAAGGAGCTTGCGGAGGCACAGCTCCTAGCGGATACCGTTTCGGCTTACCGGTCCACCACTTCAGGATTGAAGTTGGCCCAGGTAGCTTGTGGGTCGGAGGGCACGAAAGTCTGGTGCGATGTTTCTCTTCCCTGTCCCAGGCCGGTAGTACCGCCCTCCCTTCAGCGCCGGGTTTTCGATGCCATTCATGGGCTGGCGCACCCGTCCATCCGCTCCACCTCTGCCTTGGTAGCAGCGAGGTTTGTCTGGCATGGCCTGCGGAAACAGGTAGCGGGGTGGGCACGTTCCTGCGTGCCCTGTCAGACCGCTAAAGTCCAGCGCCACGTCCAGCCCCCCGTACAGGATTTCGCGGTCCCGGCTGTTCGTTTTTTCCACATCCACGTGGATTTGGTCGGGCCTTTGCCTTCCTCCCGGGGCTACACCCACCTCCTCACGGTGGTGGATCGGTTCACCCGGTGGCCAGAGGCTTTCCCATTGTTTGATATTTCGTCAGCGTCTTGTGCTAGGACTTTGGCCCTTCATTGGGTAGCTCGTTTCGGGGTCCCGGCAGTTATTACCACTGACAGAGGGCCACAGTTCACTTCGTCCCTCTGGGCCGCGCTGGCAGAACTGTACGGGTCCAAGTTACAACCCACGACTGCATATCACCCCCAAGCAAATGGACTCGTAGAAAGGTTCCACCGCCAACTTAAGGCGTCCCTCAGTGCAAGGCTTGAAGGCCCGGACTGGGTAGACCAACTCCCTTGGGTTCTTTTGGGCATCCGGACTGCTCCTAAGCCAGATCTCGGTGCGTCGTCCGCAGAGCTAGTATATGGCTCGACACTTCGAGTACCCGGAGATCTGTTTCCGGACCCTTCAGACCTGCTGCCTACAGTCCCATCAGTGTTAGCATCTCTCCGGGAACGGGTGGGCTCCCTGGCTCCAGTTCCGACTTCACGTCATGGGTGTCCCATGGTACATGAACCGTCTTCCCTGAAGGACTGTGAGTTTGTTTTTCTGCGTAAAGATGCCCATCGCGCCCCGTTGCAGAGGGTCTATCAAGGGCCGTTCCGGGTTTTACGTAAGGGAACGGCTACCTTCACCTTAGACATGTGCGGCAAGAGTGAGCTCGTCTCGGTGTCCCGGCTCAAACCTGCCCATTTGGACCCGGATCAACCAGTCCTGGTCGGTCAAACCCCTAGGAGAGGCCGACCTCCGTTAGTTCCGCTCAGTACGGGACCCCCCGTTCCGACAGTTCCTCCAGGACCCCCCGTTCCGGCAGTCCCTCCAGGACCCCCCGTTCCGGTAGTTCCTCCAGAACCTCTCGTTCCGGCTGTTCCGCCAAGTCCGGAACCTCCGGCTCCTGTGGTTCAGGCTGTCCCTCTCCGTACTCGTTATGGTCGCGAAATCCGGCTCCCTGCTAGGTTTCGCACCTCGGGTTCTGGGGGGGGTCATGTAGCGACCATAGAGAATGGTCCAGGTCGTCGAACCCTCGGATTGGCCAGCGAGGTCACGTGGGAACGCGACCATAGGGATTGGTCCAGAGAGCGACATCGCTGATTGGCCAGCGATGTCATGTGCGCGTTTGGCGCCCGATTGAGTCAGTTCGGCGAAGTCTTCAAGGAAGACAGTAAGTTTGTATTGGTTGTCCTTTACCTTGTTGTTTAACTCTGTATCCGAATATTGCGGCTGCAATAAACTCCTCTTACAACCAACAAGTTTCGGACTCGCCATAACCCCATACACTAGCACTATCCTACACATTAAGGAGAATTTACAGAAGCCAATTAACCTACAAACCCGCAGGTCTTTTTAAGCGTGAGAGGAAACTGGAGCACCCAGAGAAAACCCACGTCACAGGAAGAATGTACAAACTCCATACAGACAGCACCCCTTAGTCAGGATCTAACCCTGGCCTCTGGCACTGTAAAACGGTGACTCTACTGCTGTGCCACTCTCGTGCTTTATTTTTAGTCAATAAACAATCTCCAAAATGCCCCTCACTGACTCTCATGGGGAGGACCCATTCCAGTTCCACCTAATTATTACTCTCTACTGATGTCAAGTTTGTTATATCTAGAGTTGCTCTTCATCAATGTAGGTGGAGTTGACACTACAGGCTTCCCCCTGACGGCAGCCCGCTTTCAGTCAGACTACACACCAACCTACAGTCTCGGTTCAAGGCCTGGATTAACTATGTGATAAAATAAATTAAGTTTCATGCGGATGAACAGACGATTCTTCTTTGAAGTCTAGTGGATGTTCAACTTCCTATAACTTGATTTATCTGAATGTCTTCTTACAATGTAGAAAGTCTCATCCGAGTTTCAGTGTCGTGTCTACAAAGTGGAAAAAAGTTACGAAACATTTTTTTAAATCTACTTGTATTTGATTTTGTGTTGCTTCCCTACTTAAAGCATAACAGTTCAAGAAATTTCATTTCCAAAATTTCCATAAGAATCCCAATCCATCATGATCTATTTACCACATTGAACCACGAGCAGACTGTGGCTTTCATAGTTTGATGTTCCATTCTGTAAAAGGCAAACGGACTGCTCAGTACTAATGAACATCCATTTGCATTTTATACAATGGAACAGATCATTGGAAACGAGTCTGAAGAAGGGTCTCGACCCGAAACATCATCCATTCCTTCTCTCCAGAGATGCTGCCTGGCCTGCTGACTTACTCCAGCATTTTGTCTACCTTCGCTCCAAAGACGTACAGGTATGTAGGTTAATTGGCTGGGTAAATGTAAAAATTGTCCCTAGTGGGTGTAGGATAGTGTTAATGTGCGGGGATCGCTGGGCGGCACGGACTTGGAGGGCCGAAAAGGCCTGTTTCCGGCTGTATATATATGATATGATATGATATGATAAACCAGTTCTTTCCTACACATCATTGGAAAAAAAATCACTTTTTAATTGAATCTTCTGTAACTTGGTCTCTTGTTGCATGCTGGTAGACTAAATTCACCATTGGTTGGTTTCCCGCTCACTGCCCTCTTTATTTGTGTGGGAGTTCATTTATATGTAAAGGCCACTCAACCAATGCGATCAAAACAAATAATAATAATAATAATAATGTATTTTATTTATATAGCGCTTTTCATATACTCAAAGACGCTTTACAGAGATTTAGAGAACATAGGGAAATGAATAAATAGATAAATAAGTAAATAAATAAACGAACAGAGAAAGGAGACAGAAGGTGAGGTGACCTTCAGTGGTTGAAGGCAGTACTGAACAGGTGAGACTTCAGCGATGTTTTGAATGTGGTGAGTGTGGAGGAGTCTCTAACGTTTTGGGGTAGTGAGTTCCATAGGGTGGGAGCAGCGATGGAGAAAGCCCTGTCCCCCCAGGATCTGAGTTTGGTCCGGATGTGGGGGGATAGGAGATTGGCAGCAGCAGAGTGGAGGGTGCAGGTGGGAGTGTGCCTGTGGAGGAGGTCGGTCAGGTAGGATGGGGCCAGGTTATGGAGGGCTTTGTAGGTTATGAGGAGGATTTTGTACTGGATTCTCTGGGGGATGGGGAGCCAGTGGAGTTTATAAAGGACGGGGGTGATATGGTCACGGATCGGGGTGTGGGTGAGTAGACGGGCAGCGGAGTTTTGAATGTATTGAAGTTTACTGATGATTTTTGAGCGTGCGCCATAGAGGAGGCTGTTGCAGTAGTCCAGACGGGAGGTGATGAAGGCGTGGATGAGGGTTTCTGCAGCTGTGGAGGAGAGGGATGGACGGAGACGGGCAATGTTTTTGAGGTGGAAGAAGGCTGTCTTTGTGATGTGTTTGATGTGTTTGTCGAAGGAGAGGGTTTGATCAAAGATGATTCCAAGATTCCGGATGTGAGGTGAGGTGGATACTGGGAGACCATCAATGTTGAGGATGAAGTTTTGGGTGGATTTGGTGAGCGTTTTTGGACCAATGATGATGATTTCAGATTTGTTGCAATTGAGTTTGAGGAAATTTGATTGAAGCCAAGATTTTATTTCAGTGATGCAGTTTGTCAGTGTAGAGTGTGTGGTGGGGGAGATTGACTTGGTGGAGATGAGGAGCTGGATATCATCGGCGAAGCAGTGGAAGTTGAGACCATGACGGCGGATTAATTGACCAAGGGGGAACAGGTAGAGGATGAAGAGGAGGGGGCCAAGGACTGAGCCTTGGGGGACACCTTGGGGGAGGGGAGCGGTGGGGGATTTACAGTTGTTAATGGAGATGAACTGGTGTCTGTCAGAGAGGTAAGATTTGAACCAGGAAAGGGCTGTGCCGGTGATGTTAAGGGAGGTTTCAAGTCGGGTGAGGAGAATGGAGTGATTTATGGTGTCAAAGGCGGCGCTGAGGTCAAGTAGGATGAGGATGTTGAGGTTGCCTGTTGAGGTTGCCAGTGTATCTCATGACCCCAAATTGGCCAAGATCATTATTTGCGTAACAGCTTTAATTATACTTCAAAACACATTTACTGGCAACTTGAGCCACGCTGGCAACAGGAAGGCCCATATATCTATGCAATACATCAATGTAAATTCTACAATTCATTTGGAAGGAGTTGCACATGTGGATACTTACCCCCTTTGGCATCATATTGTGGTCAATCAAATGTGACTTAATAGCCAATGGAGATGAGTTGAACCTTACTCCACTGTATCAAAGTACAAATTCCTTGGACTAATAGTAGATGAGATGTAATTCCACTCCTGTGCACTGTTTCAGTACCTTTATCTAAGGAAGTGAATACTTGTAATAGAGGGATGCACAAGGGTTTAGTGGATTGTTTCTGGGATGAGGACATTGACCAATGAGGACGGCCTGGGTTCTCTGCATTCTAAAAGGTAATCTGGTTCTAATGTTCAACACTCTTTGAAGGCTTGTTGTTGAATGGCTATTTCTTCAGCAAGGATAATATAAAACTACGAGCTTTAGTCTTGAGATAAAAGGTCAGGCATTTAAGACTGAATTAAAGAAAAGAAAATGAATCCTTTTTAGAAGTTAGTGGGTGAATATTAAAGAGTAAGATTGATGGATGGATTCTTGGTCACAAGGAGAATTGAAGGATATGTGGATGAGTTGGGAAGTGAAGTTGAGATAACAAGATTGAATGGAGAAGCAGGCTCAAAAAATCCTTTAGTTTACTCAAACTTCTGTTTCCCAGGCACTTTCACCTAACTTTCCAGCTTGGTATGTAAGAGGACATGCTGGCACATTTACAGGTTTACACCACATTTAAAAAGAGTGGCATGAATTTTGTGGTCACTGGCATAGTGACAGCGCGCACACACACCCTGAGAGAGCTGCCCGCAAGGCTCTCGAGATTTCTGCACCATGGGATTGTTCTTTTTCCCTTGGTCGATTCAAAGAAAATTCCTGGAGTGCAGCACCCTTGTTCCCATTAACCTGTACTGAGAGGCCAGTCAATTAAAGAATTGTCAGACTATAAATAATGAAAGGGCAGCACATTATTAAACACTACATGGTGTGTTGAACAAAGATTGAAACAAAAATGATTAAAGTGAAGGTGAAAATCATACTAAGGTGAAATAGAGAGATGGTAATTTCACTTCAAAGTGATATTACCAAATTCATTGCTGATTATAATTTTTTTTTTAACAAAGTAAACTTTATTGGAAGATGGGGGATAAAGAGAAAGGGAAACCTCTGTGCTTCCCAAAGTATTTAGTGGTTAATAAAGTATTGTTAAGAAGCACTCACTCTTGTAATGTAGGGAAAGAGAGCAGTCAATTTCCACACAATATGGTTCCACAAACAACAATGTAATAATGACCAGATAATCTGCTTCAGTAATGTTGATTGACAGATAATTATTGGCATGGATACTGGGAACAAAAGCCTTCTCTTCTTTGAATATGCCAAGGGATCCACCTTTATAGCTGCGTGGTTTAACATCTCAGCAGAGAAATTCAGTTATTCTTGGAAACTGATGCCTCAGCAAACAATAAATGCAAGAGTCTCATGAAACTGATGCTTGAAGCTCACAATGCTGCTTATAGGCTATAAGGCTATATTCCTATTGGGAGGTTCTTGGGAAATCAGCCATTTATAGTAGCACTTAAAACAAGCTCTTAAAGTGGGAATTGCACTCTGGCTGCAAAACTATAAAGAGGGAGAATATAACTGCAAGGGCTGTAGATCAGCCCTTATGTTTACCAGTGCCACTCTACAAGCCCTATGTATTTACGAACAGATTCCACATTCGGTGACAAAAGTCTCAGGCTGATGCTGGACCCAATGAAATGTGGATGCAATCCATTCCACGGAGACATAAGAGCTGTCAATGCTGGAATCTGGAGCAAAAGCAAACTGCTGGGGAACTCAGCGAGTCAAGGGGAAAGGAATTGTCAATGTTTTGGGTCGAGATCGTGCATCAGATTTGTTTTTCCGGTCAACTCTACCTTGAGTTTAGGGTTAGTTTCATTCACGGTCAATGTATTCTTGATGGTATGGAGAGGCTCAGTCACCTCAGTATGTGTGTATTGTCCCCACTTTATCCTCATGAAGCTGTCCTGTCCACAATGAGTGATATCAGTCGTGCACCTCAGTATGAGATACAGTACTGATATCATTCATTGTGGACTGGAACAGCTTCATGAGGACAAAGTGAAGGGCTGTGGTGCAGATGATCGCTGCAGTGGGGTCCATGGTATTCCAGTGAGGTTGTAGGTCATATAATTCAATGACAGCTCCCAAAATGTAGCTTAAACCACCTTATTTATTGTTGCTCAGTTAAGACATGGAAGCACTACAAACCGCAGATGATGGAATCTTGCTTGAAACACAAAATGCTGGAGTAACATGGGTCAGGCAGCATTTCTGGAGGTCATGGATGGGTGATGTATCGGGTCGGGACCCTTCTTAAGGCATGGAAGGTTCATCATGAAGACCAGCTGTGGGAATGGACTCCCAGGCATTGCCCTCTTCTTCCTCCACCTTCTACTTAAAACTCCTTCTCTCATCTTTTCTGCAATCCCTCCTCCTCCCATCCCAAAGGCAAACCTGAACCATTCCCGAATGAAATAAACATTTTCTGAAGTAGGATGAAAAAGTGCAGCACAACAGTTGCCAGAACAAAATCCACTTATGGAACACAAAAGCTGTAAAAAATGCACGAGGGACTGAAAAGTAACTTGAAGTCCAAAACAAACCTGCATAATCCATGTGAAATAGTGAAACCACTTTAAATACCACCTCCACAGGATTTTATTCTTCAAGCTTTATAAGTTGCTGGATGAATTCATCACTGTTAGACATGGACATATTAGTTCTGAGAAAAGCTGCTGCAGGAATTGTGCACAATTATTTATGGTAATGATGATTTCTGATGCCATTGGCATATGGTCTGTATGTTTAGAGAACACCCAATCCCACATGGTAATCATTAGGCTTCTGTTGGTTATATAGAACCCTTGGGCACCTCATGATGCACATGCATTGGATTTTCCTGGCTCTCATCGAAAAGACTTAAACTTCAATATGAAGCAATCTTCTGGCTTAGGCTTTGTGCTCCACATCCTGCATTGGCTGTGAATCCACAGCCTTTTGTCCCAAATCCTTCCACGTTCTTTCAACCTTGTCGAATTATTGACTGTTTCTTCAAAACAATCAAACTATACTTGCCCATGGAATGAAATTAAAGAAAGATGATTTTGTACAAAATTAGCTTTTTTTAAATTAAGAGCTTCTTTGGAACATTTTTCCATGACAATTTCTGAGCTTCTAAATATGACACAGCCAGCATGGAACTCAGCAGTAACTATTGGTATAAGCCAGCATCTGCAGTTCTATGTTTCTACAGTTTAGAGTTGTGCAGGTTGGTTCAAGAACCTAATAGTTGTCAGAAAGAAACTGTTCCTGTTCTGATGGTGTGGGGCTTCAGGCTTCTGTACCTCCTGCCTAACAGTAGCAGTGAAAAGAGGGCTTTACCAGTTGGTGTGGATCCTTGATGATGGATGCCACGTTCTTGAGCCAGTATTTCATGAAGATGCTCTTGATGGAGTGTTTCATGTAGATGCTCTTGATTACATTACGTGTAATGAACCAGGCTGAGTCCGCCATTCTCTGCAGCTTCTTGTGTTCCTGTGCGTTGGAATTGCCGTACCAGGCATGAGCAAACAGTCAGGTTACTTTCTGCAGTACATCTATAGAAGTTTATTAGAGTATTCAGTAACATGGTGAATCTCTTTAAACATAAGAAAATAGAGGCACAGGCACAACTTCTTTGTGATTGCCTCTATGTACTGGGATCAAAACAGGTCATCCAAGATGATAACGTCCAGGAATTTGAAGCTGCTAACTCCTTTGCCAATGCACCAATGAAAACCAGGATGTCATCTCCCAATATTCGCTTTCTGAAGTCAATGGATAAGTTCTTTTGTCATGTTTTTGTTCAGCACGAGGCTGTTGTGGCCCCACCCAACCAGGTGTTTTCTCCTGCGCCCTGACTCATCACAATCTGCGATTCAGCCTACAACAGTGGTGTTGTCGATGAATTAATAGATGACATAGGAGCTGTGCTTTGCCACACAATCATGGGTGTAAAGAGAGTGAAATAGGGGGCTAAGCACACAGTCCTGAGGTGCACCTGTGTTGATGGTCAGTGAGGAGGAGATGTTGTTACCAATCTGGACTGATTGAGGTCCGCTTATGAAGACATCAAGGATCCAGGTGCAAAGGAAGGTGCAGAACCCCAAGTCTCAGAACTTGGTGATGAGTTTGAAGGTGATGAATGCCAAGCTGTAGTTGATGGACATTATATGTTCCTGTTATCCAGATGGGCCAGTGCCAGTTTATCAATATTAAGTAGCTCCACAATAAAATCCAGTTCAGCCTGAAGAAGTGTCCCGACCCAAAACATCACTCATTTCTTCTCTCCTGAGATGCTGCCTGTCCCGCTGAGTTACTCCAGCATTTTGTGTCTACCTTTGATTTGAACCAGCATCTGCAGTTATTTTACTCCACAATAAAACTGATCAGTTGAGCAAGCTGAGAATAACTTACCCAATCCCCACCATGGAATTGTACCCGAGTGCCTGGAATACTTATTATTCCTAGGTTAAAGGAGCAAGACATTTTAAAGTGCATAACCTGGATAGTTTTTTTTATCTGGAATTAAAGCATATCATGTCATCAAGCAAAATGACACCCATTTCTTAGTTTCAATGGTTTATTGTAAATGGGCAGTTTATTTTTAAATGTGAAGGTTCCAGCAATGAATCCAACAGTGTTTTATCCAATGAGTTAAGTTCCAATGTGAATTCCTTCCTGAGCATTGACCTCTTAAATACTCTAGCTCCAGAAAACTGCTGTTGCGAAACTTTGGGTGTTTTTTTGCAAGTGCCCTGAATTTTAGGAAGGAAAAGAAATAGCATAACTTTTAACAAGAATTCATAAAACAAAATACCTTTGGCTTGGTTCCCCAGTGACCCTTTCCTTTAGTGTATTGGTTAAATGCTACTAAATTCTTAGCTTCATGCCACATTAAAGTGCTTTTTGGGAATATCGTTCTTGAGCTTTTGATGCCAAACTTTGAAGGAAGTGTCTCATAAGCTTGGGATCACGCAACACAGGGAGGATTCATCGTTAAGTAAATATATACATCCGTGGTTATTTATTTAGTGAATATTGTCTACATGTAAATAAGACAGCACTGATAAGGCAACACTGGGTTTCGCAAGATATGCCTGTATATCTGTTATTAAGAAAGCTGAGTACATCTCATTTTACATAGGTTAAATTTAGACAACGACCTTTGATTAGAACTCGTGAAGTAAGACCATTAACCATGTTTCTCTCTTCACCCATACTGCCAGACCTGAGTAATTTCTGCATTTTATTTGTGTTATTCCCGATTTCCAGCCTCCACCATATTTTCCTATAGTTTGATTTATCAAAAATACATTTTTTTGATCATTATCAACACCAGTAATAGTATTCCCTACAGTAGGGCTCACGATGCTACAATAGTTGTTTTCTTTGTGTTTTATTTGTTTAGCCAGTTGGAGAGAGAATATCAATTTCACAGGAAATGCCAAGAATTGAAAGGAATAGTAATGGAAGGATAAGGTTTTGTATGATAGGCTACATGGGATCCAAGGAGAATGGATAGAGTTGAATGGATAGAAAATTGGCTTCATGGAAGAATGCAGAAAGTGATGGTGGTAGGTTGCTTATCGGACAGGAGGCCTGTGACTAGTGGTGTGCCTTAGGGTTCGCTGCTGAGCCCGTTACTGTTGTCATCTATATCAATGATTGGATATGGACATACACAGCACGATTAGCATGTTTGCAGATGATACAAAAGTGGGTGGTTTTGCAGATAGCGAAGATAGTTGTGAAAAATTGCACCAGGATCTTGATCGATTGACCAGGTGGGCTGAGGAATGGTTGATGGAATTTAATGCAGAGAAATGTGAGGTGTGGCGTTTTGGGAAAATGGGCATAACCTATACAATGAATGACAGGGCTCTGGGTAGAGTTGTAGAGCAGAGGGATCTAGGAGTGCAGGTGCATAGTTCCTTGAAGGTGAAGTTGCAGCTAGATTGGGTGGTCAAAAAGGCTTTTGGCAAATTGGCCTTCATCAGCCAGTATTGAGTATAGAAGTTGGGAGGTCATGTTGCAATTGTATAAGGCCGCATGTAGAGTATTGTGTTCAGTTCTGAGCACCGTGTTATAGGAAGCATGTTGTCAAGCTGGAAAGTGTACAGAGAAGATTCATGAGAATTTTGCCAGGATGAGAGGCTATGAGCTATAGGGAAAGGTTGAGTAGGCTGGGACTCTGTTCCTTGGAGCGTAGGAGGTTGAGTGGTGATCTTGCAGAGGTGTACAAAATCATGAGAGGAATAGAGCAGGTAGATGCAGAGAGTCTCTTTCCCAGAGTAGATGAATCGAGGACCAGAGAACATAGGTTTAAGGTGAAGGGGAAAAAAAATAATAGGAATCTGATGGGTAACTTTTTCACACAACGTGTGCTGAATGTATGGAACAAGCTGCCAAAGGAGGTCGTTGAGGCAAGGACTATCCCAGTATTTAAGAAACAGGTAGACAGGTACATGGATAGGACAGGTCTGGAGGGGTATGGACCAAATGCGGGCAGGTGGGTCTAATGCTGCTGGGACATGTTGGCCGGGGTGGGCAAGTTGGCCAAAGGGCCTGTTTCCACACTGTATCATTCTATGACTATATGACCAGCAGTGGACAAGAATGTGTAAGAATTGCATATAAGGCAGATGTAGGGAATTTGACCCTGAAATTGAACAGGCAAATAGTTGAATGAAGGTGTGTTCCACTGATAAGGGGCACAATTAAGAGTTGTTACTTCTATAACTCAAAATAAATTAAAGAAAATATTTACTGCTTAATTAAGAGCAAGCAAGTACTCCAACTAATCTGTGTAATAAACGTCCAGCTGGGTGTGCTTAAGTTTTGGCAACAGTGAGCAATACTGAGAATAAATGGTCCCTTTAAATATACAAGTGAGTGATTTTAGATCAGATCTTCCTTTCTGCCAAAAGTGCATGTTAAGCTCCCCTCCCATCTGTTCCCAACTCAGGCACAGAATACAATAAAACAAATATTGACTGTGGTTATCTACCAATGACTGCTAAGGTACAGCCCAGAGTACAGAATTAATCTTTAGATTTCACCATTGACCTCAACTTGTAGCTCTTAAGCACATCTCTAACCCAAGGGGCTCACACATGCTGTGTAAAAGTAGCCAGAGCACGTAGATTATGAATCACTCTGTTGAGTAATGCACAGTAAGGTGATTTTGCCATGCAAGAGGCATGTTTAGACAGTCAGAACCTAGTTACCATGATGGAAATATCAAACACCCGAGGGCATAGCTTTATGGTGAGAGGGGCAAAGTTTAAAGGAGATGTGCATTGCAATTTTTACACAGAGGGTGGTGAGTGTCGAGGATATGCTGCCTGTGGTGGGGGTGTTGGTGGAGGCAGATACGATAGTGACATTTAGGAGACTTTTGGATATGCAGATGGATTTGAAGGGAATGGAGGGATATGAATTATGCAGGTAAGGTTTGGTCATGGCATCATGTTCGGCACTGACTAGGTGGGCCGAAGGGCCTGTACCTGTGTTGTCCTAGGTTTTAAGTGGATGTCCCTCGGCAGTGATTTGCAAGTCCATTATATTTTGAAGTAATCCAAATTGAATTTAGGAAGTTGATTGAGAGTTACCAAGGCCCCACACAAAAGGGTAGATCAGAAAGTTTACTAGGACGCGGCTGGATTGGAACATTTCAGATCTCTATTTCTAATCTTTTTTAACGTCATCAAGAGGCCAACCGGCCTATCAGCACATTAACATTAAAATGTAACTGCTATTCCGATGCTTGTGTGCATGCCATGAGCTGTGTTTTCTTATGCCTGAGACCAGTGTTAACCCAGCATTCTACCCTCACTCTGGCATTAGCACAAAGTAGTTACTATAATGATACTATTTAAGTAAAGATACCTAAAGAAGCCATTGCCATTAAAAATAAAACGTGTTTTCAATGCCTATAGCCCTACTGCTGAAATATATAATTAAGTAACAATATCATAGGACTATACTTTAAAAATGTGGTTCGCTGGTAAAGAGATTCATTATTTGTTCTCGTTTCCTAGGATTGGTCTCTGGTGTACAATACTGAGCACAGCTTTCGCCTTCAGGCATTATAACACAGAATCGGTCATTTCTGTAATCCATGAGGACAATATTTTAGATTGTTTGCCCTTAACAGTTTTTTTTTAACGTTTTTTATGAAAATGCCTCCATAACCTGAAGGGGTGCTTGAATAATGTAATGCCTCAAAACCTAGCGCAGGTATCAAGTTCGGTACAACTGCTGAACAGATGCTGTAGTCACAGTGGATGTTGTATATCTGCAGAAGCCACAAATATGAATTACAGCTGAAATGGTCAAACAAATAGTCAGACTGTTACGTGATAGCATGATGTATCGGTGAATTAGAGCGCAGCAAATCCTTGCACAGTAGCGTGACATGCACCTTCGCCAGCAGTGCACGTCCTCGCTGAATTCTTGAGCTCCACTATCAGGAAGGGTCACAAAGTACAGCAGAATTATGACCCCTAATGAGATTTCAATGCTTGGCAAACAATAAAAATTTATGAACTGCATAGTTTCAAGGAGTAGTCGCATGGTTATTGTTACACCCTTTCAACAAACATTGTGAGTTGAGATCCAGCTGTTGCACAAAGTTGAAGGATTTGGGTTTTAAGAAACGGAGTGAATTACTTGTATGGTTTACCAGATATCTTCAGCTTAATTTGTGTTGATTTTCGCAGACATCATGTTCATCCACTCTTCATCCACTTACTACAATAATCCTAACTTCACTTTTGTCACTGACCAACATTTTTTTTTTAAATTGACTTTGATAAGTTGCTACGCTGTGCTTGGTAAGAATCTCATTTCTGCCCTGAGCCTCTTCTCATTTCTTCAAACTGCATTTTGATTTTTTTTTTCTGCAATATTTAAATAAACCAGCAATGTAAAAGAGAAGCACACTGCTAAACTAGGCCAATCCCTCAGGATATCCCAAGATGTGCTTGCAGTAAATATATATTTGGCCTGTTGTGAAGAGCTCAACAAGGGGTGAAACAACAGGGACGAAACGGAGTTTCTGGCATTCGTCCATCTGCGGGTGATGATGGCGCGGCTTGGCGTTGTCCTACTTGGAGAGGGGGATTTTTCAGTGTCCTCTCCATTTGATTTGGCCGCTGAGCCTGGGCAGGTAAATGGGAATACAAACTTGCCCAGCATCTGCATTCCCCTCTCTACCTAATAGGCTGATTCCAGAGGAATGGCATGGCTGCTACAACTGGGGCCTACTCGGTTGCAGGAGATGCCGAAAGGCGGACGCATGAGGAATTAGTCTCTAGGGACTCCAGCTCCAGTGCCTTTGGGTCTCCTGAGCCCTACCCACAAGGCAGCGGGGTGCTATTTAACCCATAGTTGCAACCTGGTTGATGGACGTCAGGACGCCAGTGTGTCCACACGCCAGTGGCCCTGCACGTTGCATCTCTGGAGGCCATAGTTCCTCCGAGATCCCTGCGCAGTTTAGCCTGTGACTGAAGTTGGCCCCAGTTACCATGTGTTGCCACGAGGAGGCACTGCGAGAGTCTTGATGATGCAGAAGTTATGTACTGGCAGAAGGAGGCTTATGCACTCGGCTCCCTTTTTCACAAAATCTGCTAGCCAGCGGCATCTGGATTTATACCAGGGCACTGGACACATGCAACACCCTGTGGCTCGTGCCACCAACGAAACTACATAGGTTATAAAAGAAAAGGTTAGAGATATGGAATGGCTCAATGGTACTTTATTGGCACATGTACCGAGTACAGTGAAATTCCTTTTTGGATACAGTTCAGTAAAGGTATTACTATACTTAAGCACATCTTAGCTACAGTACAAGTGTATAGAAATAGTACACTGAGACAATATACATGCATCGCTAGGTTTGGCACCATTTTCATGTCCAAGTTGTTATAAGTGCAGAGTTCTTAACGTGAGGGCCCGTAGTCCTGGCGGTATTGAAGGTCGACCTGACGAAGCTTCGCCATTGGAGTCCTCCACTGCAGCTCCAATGGTGGCATTGTTGGGTCAGCCTGGCCAAGCGTCGCTGTCAGTGTCCTCCACTGGTGCTCCACTGCTCTGTGCCATTGCAGATCGTGTCCCGTCCACACGCTCGCCCTCATATGCCTCAATATTGGATGCCACTGGTTTTTGATGCACTAAATGTGGGCACGACATTATATCCCAATATCAAATACGTTTTCACCAAAGAACAAAATTCGCAGGCAGCTACAATGGTTCCCAACCTAATGCTATCCCCAGGAAGCAGGGCAGTGGTATTAAACAGAATTATTGGTGCCGTCAAAATATGTTGGGTTTGCAAAATCTGTGGTAATATTTTAAAGTTCTGGCTCTTTGACCACTTGTGCTGAAAATAATAGTAGATAATTAGGCTTGATGTGGTAGTTTTTTAATGTGTTTTTAAGGTTTTTTTCAACATTTATTTGTAATTTTATGAGTAAACTAAATCAGTGACAACAGAATCGGAATACTTGATTATAGAACTTTTTATTCCTTTCTCTTTGACTCTTGACTCTCATTTAATTCGGAATATCAGATTTCATTCCAATCCTCATATTTTCAGTACCTTCATGTTGTTATGAATTTAAATACAGGCACTCCATGGTTTACGTGATAGGCGACTTACTTAATTTTTGCACTGATGAATGCAAATCTTTAAGGCCTCTGCCTTATTTCTGAGTTGCGTACTTGGGTAGTCTCAGTAGCAGTGTGCTGCTGCCGAATGCGGCCATTTCAGCAAATCAGTCAGCTGTTCTCGTTCATGCTGCCAAGTGGTCTCCACGTCGGAGCTCCCACATGATTTCCACATCGGAGCTCCCACATGATCTCTGCGTCGGAGCTCCCACATGGTCTCAGCATCGGAGCCCTCACATGATCTCAGCATCGGAGCTCCCACATGGTCTCTGCGCCAGAGCTCCCACATGGTCTCAGCATCGGAGCTCCCACATGGTCTCAGCGCCAGAGCTCCCACATGGTCTCAGCGTTGGAGCTCCCACATGGTCTCAGCGTAGGAGCTCCCACATGGTCTCAGCGTAGGAGGTCCCACATGGTATCAGCGTCGGAGCTCCCACATGGTCTCAGCCTCGGAGCTCCCACATGGTCTCAGCGTCGGAGTTCCTACGTGGTTTCCTGTTGGTACTACACTAGGGCTAGATACGAATAGTAAATTTATGCGAGTGCAGTCGCATTTCCATTTCCAACTTACATAACATCTGACTTATGCCATGGTCCGCAGGGCGTAACCCTTACATAAGTCTGTAGAAGTTTTCTTTAACAAGCACAGTTCAGCCTATGCTCAATGTCGGAGTCAAACGGAGTGCTTGCTGTGTCCACGATCATTTCACAGCAGTGATATTTCTATTATTTCATATTATTTCCAAGGCTGTAATTTATTGGAGCGTCCATATGGAGGAATCGCGACATTTTCAGCTTTCCTTCACATTTAGTTTAGTTTAGAGATACAGCGCAGATCCAGGCCCTTCGACCCACCGAGTCCACGCCAACCAGCGATTCCTGCACACTTACACTATCCTGCACACACTAGGGGTCATTTACAATTTTACCAAGCCAATTAGCCTACAGATCTGTACAACTTGGGAGTGTGGGAGGAAACCGGAGCATCAGGAGAAAACCCAGCCAGAGAACGTACAAACACCGTACAGACAGGATTGAACCCGGGTCTCTAACGCTGCAAGGCAGCAACTCTGTGCCACCGTGCTGCCCTATAATAAACCACATTATGTGATTATTTGCTGAGGTAAACGGACAACAGCTGTTTCAATCTTCCTGTTGTATTACAAAATGTCTTAAAGCTGCAAAAGGGCAGGGTGTACTGTTAAACCAGTTCATACAATCGTTTTGAAATGCAGTAACACCTCACAATTATATTGCTTTGCTTGAACTAATTCATCAGTTTATGCAGGTTAAAAGCTTTCTTTTTTCAGACGATGAAAATGGCAAATTCGGCAGAGTGAATTATAAGCACCTCAGGTTCCTTTTTAAAATTAAGATATCAGAAAATAACCAGAAAATAACAGGAAATTTTAAAAGATTGTTTTTGTAAGAATAGCTCTTGTTTACTTAGACATGGGATTGAATCCTGTGGATCCAGTGGGCTGTTTGACCTCACCACCAGCACTACCTCCCTGCCCAAGCTTGCTGGCTGTCAAAGGCTTTGTAACAGGTTTTTTTAATGTCTCTGAGTCAAATAAACGTAAATGGCAAAACTAAAAAATAAATATAGAACATTAAAATACAAACAAATAATTTTAAAAAACATGAAATAAAGTAAAATGAGTAGCGCCTGTAACTGCATTTGCCTTTTGCCTCAGGCTGGCAAACCCATTCAAATGCACAGCATCACTATTTGTAAGTCTGTCTCTTAGGGCTAGATACAAAGTGAATCTAAACACTGTCCAGGGAGAGATCTCTCCATAACTGTGTTCACTGGTTTACCAGCAGGGTAGACATTTAATGATACCAAACTCTGACTTTCAGGTCATCCTGGAATTCCATATTTCCCACATGTGGGCAGCTGTCCATGAGCACCTAAGGTACAAATGGTTGCCATTCATGGTCACGAAGATAACCATCTGCTCTGTCAACAAGAACCAACTCATTTACATCTCAAGCAGACAGTGAAAGTGAAGCTCATAGGAATGATCTTTTGCACATTTGGTTGCATGTTTATTGTTATTTTTTGGTTTTCTGTGCATTAGTAATTTGGAATATCATTGAACTGACCTGCACAAATGTAATCCTACCACAACAAGGGAATACGATGGACCATCTCTTGCACTGCCATGGACTTGTTTTCTGATTGTGTTTTTGCACTGATGTCCCGTCTTTGCACAATCTTTTTCTATTCACTGTCTTGTATAATTTATATATAATGGATGTATAATTTATGTTTTGTGTGTTGTCCATGTTCCTGTGATGCTGCTGCAAGCATATTTCATTGTACCTGTACCTTACTGTACTTGTGCATAGGACAAAAGACGTGGCTTGACTTGATGAAAATCACCCCCTGCTATGCCTAACTGAGAAAATGAGTGTTTTTGACAGCAGTTATTTTAAATAACTGGAGAGGTACCACCGAACACTGTCTGCAAAGATAAGCAAGCCACCATCAGCATCCTCTCCCAGACTAGCATTTCCACCATTGGAACTTTCATTACATTCAGTTGGCTCCTTTTAGACAGACTACAGCATTCAAATGCCAGACGCCACATTCTCTGCTGACCCTCTATTCTAATATGTCACAGCAAGAGGGTATCAGATGGACAAAGGAAACTATTTGTACACAAAACATCCTTGAAGAAATATAACATCCCTACTAGCTCCTGGAAATTGATAGACCCTTGCTTAAGAAGAAGTATAGTTAAAAACACAAATCATTGCACGCAATGGACTGGGCAGTGTTCCCAACCTATTGCAATCTTCTTTGTTAATGGGCGTTCAAGTTGCTAAACCAGGCAGTGATGCGACCAGTCAGCCAGCGTATCCAACAAATCATCCTCCAACATTTCCGTCACCTCCAACGGGACCCCACTACTGGCCACATCTTCCCATCCCCTCCCCTTTCTGCGATCCGCAGAGACCGCTCACTTCGTAACTCCCTGGTCCATTCTCCCTTCCTACCCCAAACCACCCCATCCCCGGGCACTTTCCCTTGCAACCGCAGGAGATGCAACACCTGTCCCTTTACCTCCCCCCTCAACTCCATCCAAGGACCCAAACAGTCTTTCCAGGTGAGACAGAGGTTCACCTGCACCTCCTCCAACCTCATCTGTTGTATCTGCTGCTCTAGATGTCAACTTCTTTACATCGGCGAAACCAAACGCAGACTAGGTGATCGTTTCGCTCAACACCTTCACTCAGTCCGCCTTAACCAACCTGATCTCCCGGTGGCTGAGCACTTCAACTCCCCCTCCCATTCCCAGTCTGACCTTTCTGTCATGGGCCTCCTCCAGTGCCATAGTGAGGCCCACCGGAAATTGGAGGAACAGCACCTCATATTTCGCTTCGGCAGCTTGCAGCCCAGCGGTATGAACATTGACCTCCAACTTTAGATAGTTCCTCTGTCCCTCTCTTCTCCTCCCCCTTCCCAGATCTCCCTCTATCTTCCTGTCTTCACCTATATCCTTCCTTTGTCCTGCCCCCCTGACATCAGTCTGAAGTAGGGTCTCGACCCGAAACGTCACCCATTCCTTCTCTCCTGAGTTGCTGCCTGACCGACCAGTCTATATGCTCTCTACTGTACACCTGTAGAAGTTCAAGAGGGTATTCATTGACATACCAAATCTCAATCTACACTTTGTGTAGCAGCACAAGGCAATTGGTGCTGGCAAGCTGGAAAGAAGTAACAGCGCAGATGTGTTCTTCCTGTGCCTGGAGTAATATATAACATAAATACAAAAATATCTGGAAACTAGGATGTGCTTTGTTAAAAGACTGTGTTCATTTCCATCTGGTTTTCCTTTAGTCACTCTGCCCAGGTGATCCAATATTGCTTGGTTAAGGATCAGAAAAGCTTTCTCTAAAATTCTTGAACAAGTGAGGGAAAGAAATAATGTTGAAGATGAAAAAGAAAAGGATTCTTGAACACTTCTGCGAGTTCACTGTGTGGTCATTAAAGTATAATTTGCCTGGAGTCTATCTTGTTAGCCTCAGGTGCATGGAGACAAGAGCAATGTTCTGGTTGCAGTTGGCCCTGTCTTTTTCACCTGTGAATGTGGTACAAATACACTGCAGAAGGCATGTTCTGACTGTTGTTCTGATTTAAGTCTAGTCAGGGAAGAAACCTTGGTATCATCTGACTGATCACTGGGGATATGCGGAGTTTGGAGATTAGCCAATCTGCACCGTACTGATAAAAAAAAGCCACCCACCTGTAAGGTACTGGGAGGTTGCAGCTGTAAAATGTGCTGGAGGCAACTACTGTAGTTCGCAGAAAATTGCAGAGAGCAGCCCATATTAAGTTTTTCATGTGTAAAGACCTTTCCGCAAAAGGTTTCAGTTCTTCCACTGAAACCTGACCAGATTATTACCTACAAAAACTGAAATATTTATGAATGTTCACTTTAAAGAGAAATAGTTTTGAAGCTCTTTATCTTGTATTTTGTAATGCCATCACTTTATTTTTGTTACATATAATATATCTTTTGTAATGTATTGGATCTGGGACTCAGGTAAAGGTGGCACTTGCATGATTACAAGTGGCATTTTGGACCACCTCATTTCTCCGATAGCATAATTTTGACAAACGTGTAAATGTTCCTGTAAGTATAGTATTTCTAACTTTTAAAAGTTGGTCAATCAACAATCTCTAATTCGACTGATCTTGTTGCATTGGACCTGTTCTGGAACATGATGCTCTCTCGTCTTCCATCCATTTAGGATGGGCTGTTGTCCTGATCAATGGAATTTTGCTTTCAGAGCAGCAACACAACAAAGGTTTAACTACAACTGAGTAAAGGTGAGGGAGTGGGTTTCTTTAGCCTGAGTACACCCAACTCTCCCCACCCTTGTCACAGACTCGAACAAGCACAGTTAAGAGATTTGACACCATCAGTATTCCAACTCCACCCAGTTAAAAAATTACGGTGAACTCGAGCAAATGCATATTTTGTCCCCATCAAGGCCCTCAACAGCAAACTGCAAGAATCACCACAGGAAGAAATGTACTGATGGATCTACTTTATCACAAATCTCTTATTACACAAGTTTTTTTGTTACCACATTTGGCTTTATGTAAAAGGAGAAATTGGATCCTATCCTCTAGAATCAGTACTTGTAAAATGACAACAGAAGCCTAGCCTGTGGTCTTTGTCTGCTTTTGGTACTTACACCACCTTAAAATTTTAATCATTCCCCACTGAGGGTTAATTGGACACGGCCACAGAACTACATTTAGTTGTGTGGAATCAAATTAATATTTTTACAGAATAAGCAAGAACCTCCAACAAGATTGACTTTTGTTATATTCATAAATACAAATTAATTCTTATGTTTTAAGCAACTGGTTTGTTAACTTGTTAAATATAAATGTTACAATGTGCATGAACTGGTTTAAGACTCCCGACATGCTGGTGTGAAATTTCTCTATTAAACTCTGTCTACTGTGAGCATAAGTCCTGCAAACATTTGAATCGTGGTTTGGTCTGTCAGATTGGCAGGATTAAACTGCACGCATGATTGTTAGTTTTGTTCCCTCTATCCTGGGTCTTTGTATATTTCTTTACAGTTTGAAAACTATCAAAGATTTCCATCTTCGCACTCTTTGTCAGTGGTGAATAGTCCCATTAGACTTTGAACAATTTCATGTCTGAGGGTCACCACCTCCCCCCACCCATCCCACCCCACCCCCATCCTCTCATGTGAATAAAAGCCACAGGTCAGGTCTTTTTGTGAATAGCCTCTTCTTTATCTCACAAAGCCAACAGTAAAATGTCTATCAGGAGAACAAAACAACACCTTGCTGATGTTTTTGTTCGTATTTGGACACAAAATATCACATTACTATATGGGAACCATCCACGTATTTGCAAATTTCATGTACAAGTTATTCTTACAATCCATTTATTTTGCTCTGCGGCACGGTGGTGCAAAGGTTGAGTTGCTGCCCTACAGCACCAGAGTCCCGGGTTCGTCCTGACTATGGATGCTGTCTGTAGTAAGTTTGTACTTTCTCCCTGTGACTGCATGGGTTTTCTCCGGGTGCTCCGGTTTCCTCCCACACTCCAAAGAAGTACAGGTTTGTAGGTTAATCGGCTTCTGTAAATTGTAAATTGTCCCTATTGTGTAGGATAGTGCAAGTGTGTGGGGTGGGCACTGGTTGACGTTGACCCAGTGGGCAACAGGGCAGTTTCCTCACTGTATCTCTAAAGTCTAAACTTAAAATGAGTGGGATTAAAGCACCAATAGCTATCGAGTAACGATGGAGTCATGAAGATTTATCCCAAGTCTGAAGCATCAGCAAGTTAGATAAACTTATGAAAATCACAGTAAAATTGAATGTGAGAAATACTTGCGTATAACGTTATGTGCTTATTTTCACTGCCCATTTTTCAGTTGTCAAGGCACCAGCCCTTTGCTATGATTGCTGATATAGTTGTGAGTTTGAGTAAATTTTCCTCGTGCAGAGTTGTTAGGATCTCAGATGTTTCCAAACAGAGACTGAGGGTCACCAAGTCTGTTCTTATTCATGGTCTAGACACGATATTGGCAAATGCTTGGAGCAAAGTCCGTTTTTTGGCTGATCCTAGCTGAGAGTAGAACGTGGACTAAAGGAAAAATACCCAAGCTTGGAAACAGAAGCAGGGGATAACTGGTGTTTCAAAACCAGATACAAAATGTGGGGCACTTCAAGTAGAAACAAGGAACTGCAAAAAAAAGACACAAAGTGCTGGAGTACCTCAGGCAACATCTGTGAAGAACATGGATAGATGATGTTTCAGGTCAGAACCCTTCTTCAGATCTCTTCAAGTAACCAGTTGAGTAAAGCCAACTGTAAAACTAAGCTGAGTAATGTTCATTCCACCTCCTTATTTGTGCCAGTAATTTGACGAAAGAAATCCCTGGTGTTTCCGTCTGTGTTTATGAGATGTTTTCTTATTCTCTAAGTAGCTGCCCCTCCTATTCCTTAAAATCTGCACCCCTGACCTGTTGAGCTCTTCCAGCTGCTCTCCATTTTTTTGGCTCTGGATTCCAGACGTGCAATCTCTAGTGTCTCTGTTAAACCTGCCCTCTTATCGATAGAGGAGTATACAGTGGCCATCGTTTTTGCGCAATTTATTTTTCCACATTCAAGTACAAAGAAAGATTTTAACTTGGTTACAACTATAGATTCTGTTTTCTATTGATACCATTTAGAACTATAATTGTAATTTAAAACATGGTGTTAATAGCACACCAGTGTGCTAATCTATAAATTGACTGTGTTTGTTGTCTTCAACCATTAATGGTGGATTTACAGTCCACAAATGCCAGGTATTTGAAGGTCTCACTGCGCTGTCGTATCCGGGCCAGGCCCTTGGGTGAACTGTCTCACAGGACATGATGATTTTACTCCCATGGGCGCAAAGACAAAGAGAGTCTTCAGCAGACGTTTAACCTGGTAATGGGGTTATCTGTGGAAACCCAATGGGCTAGAAAGGCCCAGATGTGGTCTGCAGATGGACTTGCAGCCTTTATGAAGGCCATGCATTTTTTATTTGCAAAAGCAGGGAACACAAAGCAGTCATTAACCCAGAAGTAAGACTTTATTTTATTTAACCCAACAAGCATGACTTTTTTTTACAGACTTTATAACTCTGCGCAACCTGATAAATCATCCAAAGATCTTTACCATTTCTATACCTGACCTGTAAGGTTATAGTCAATCTGGCTGTACTTTGTATTGCATTCAGATGAGCAAAAAACCCATTACCCAATTAATTAAATAGCATTTTGACAATGTTTCTGTTATACTATTTAGAATATTAAAGCAGAACAATAGAAACATAACCCATATCTGTAGATATCGTCTATGTTTCACTTTGCTAAGTTTTGCACTTCTCGCCAGATTGATTCCTGGGCCCCTCAGCTCAGAATGTCCGCAGAGTTGCTGGGGGCTTCAGCCGATAAAGTTACATTGAGTGTCTCAGAGACTTGAGTAGTTGGAGCAACCATCCATCTAACTCAATGTAAGAGATTTAAGGATCGAATACAAACAACAGAGGATGGTGAAGCAAAAAAGGATAACAATCAATGTTTCTCCTGTCAGGCAGAAGATACAAAGGCTTGAAAGCATGTGCGAACAGATTCAAGAACAGCTTCTTCCTCACTCATAGCAAACTCTTGACCGGACCTCCCACATGCTAAGGATGAATTCCCGATCTTCCAATCTACCACATTGCAGTCCTTGCAGTTTCTTTTATCTGAACTTTCTCTGTAGCAACAACACTTGATTCTGCACTGTTTGTTTAGTCTTTTACACGACCTGGTGTATCCATGTAAGATATGATTTTCCTGGGTAGCACACCAAACATAGTACTGTATCTCAGTATACTTGACAATAATAAACCAAAACCGATACCAGAAAAATATGAGAAAGCAAAAGGAAGATTGAATGAGAAAGACATTAAAGGTAAAGGAAAAGGCAAAGAATTAAAAATTTTCATTTTATCTTTTTGTTGCCTTTTAAAACAATTCACAATCTAAAGAAAAGAGTGGTGAATTGGAAATCATTGATAATTATCACAAGATTAATAGTGTGCTGATGTTACTAATTACCATCTGTGAATTTAAAAAGAGACTTGTTTGTATCTATTGTAAAAGAAAATAGATTCACAACTTTCAATCTTATCAACATGAAGCAGGCAATAAAGCACCATTTTCACAATGGTAATGGGGTTCCGTGCAGATTGAGATAGTAACCTATACTTGCATTAATTACTTTATTTTACTCACTGTGTTAATACCCATAACTGTGTTCGAGCTTCTTCTTCTTGCGTTTGAGGCAGCAGAAATTATGTAACGCCCTCCAGGCGCTGTAGCCAGTGCAATATGCTGTTGTCAAGTGCCGTGAAGTCTACCCCTCCACCAGGGGGACGGAGGACAGTGCAGTCGAAAATGACGTGCTGCGCTGTTTGCTGGTCTGCTCCACACACGCAGGCTGCTGATGGACGCAACCCCCAGCGATGCATGATGGCATTGAACCGGCCGACCCCTGTTCAGAGCCGGTTCAGGGCGACCCACTCTTTGCGGGGCATGTCTGAGCCGGGAGGGGCTGTGGTGTTCGGTGCGACAGTGAATTGAGGAGGTCGCGATGTCTGTTCCCAGCTGGTTCCCCACGCTCCTAGTATGTTGAAACTGGAGCCACAGAGGGTTGCTGCATGACGGGAGAAAGGGTGATGAGATGACAGGCGTTGAGGTCCCAGTTGCTGTGAATCCTGGGCGAGGTGGTGCAAAGGATGTTTGGTGTCCGATGGGGCCTTGCACACCAGCCTATGAGTGAAGAACTCTCTGCGAAGCTTGTCGGGTGCGATACCTGCGAGCACCGGCAGGAGATCCGTCGGAGTAGGGCGTAGGCAGCCGGTGATGATCCGCATGGTGTCGTTGAGGGTGGCGTCTAGCTTGCTGGTATGAGCGCTGCGGCACCATGCTGGGGTGGCGTACTCAGCGGCGCTGTACACGAGTGCAAGAGCACTGGTTCGAAGAGTAGATGTCCTGGCGCCCCATGACGATACAGCCAAGCAACGCAGGAGGTTGTTCCGTGCCGAGACTTTAGCACGGAGAGCTTCAAGGTGTTGCTTGTAGGTCAGCTGCCGATCTAGTTTCACCCCGAGGTATGTAGGAAGAAGGGTTGTAGGGTAGGGGTGACCCATTGAGGGTGACGGTTAGCTGGCATTGAGCTTCCTTGTTGTTCAGGTGAAAGGCCGTTGTGGTGGTTTTTGCCATACTCACTTTTAGTCTCCAGGTCTTAAGGTAGCCCGCGACAAGTTCCATATCCGCCGAGAGCACATCCTCAACATTTGACCAGCTCTTGTCCGAGTGCAGTAGGGCCAAGTCATCTGCGTATCCATACTGGCGCGAGGTTGTGCGTGGCAGATCGCTGATATAGAGATTGAAAAGCATGGGGGCTAGTACCGAGCCTTGGGGGACTCCGTTTCTTAGGCGTCGCAGTCGGCTAGATTGTCCGTCGCTAGTCTTGAGTACAAAACTGCGGTTGGCAAGGATGTTGGCAAGGAGCCGCACTAAATGACGGTCAGAGATGGTTCGAAGACTGTGTTCGATGAGTATTATTTTGACAACAAAATCTGAAATGATCTCACCCTTCCACCTAATCATAATGGAACTTGTAAGGTCTTATGTCTCATCTTGTTTTACTATCTATATATTACTAAATCTCTCATCTTGTTTGTTCCCCTGCTCCTGAATGTTTGTTTGAACCGCATGTTTGTCCCATATGTTTCTTTGTGACTTTTTCATCCAGAAAAAAATGTTACATGATAGCACAACAATTTTAGGCCCACCCTACTCACCCTTCCCCAGCGGTCTCAATAAATCGACTTTTGTTACTTTTTAAAAACAATTTACCTAATAAACTTTAATAAATGCACTTCCGCCCCCCTCCCCCAAACCCCCGGCAGGACCAGCGGGAGGACAAGCGACCGTTCCAGTGTGCCCCCCGCCTGACCTTCCACCCGTGGTGCAGCGCGGCGGCAGAGGGTCCAACAAGATGACCCTTCACTGCCGAGGTGCAGTAGAGGCTTCGGGTCCACGGCTCATTCTGGGGTCCCCGCTAACGGTTCGCTGAGGGTTGCAGCGCTGGACGCACGGGGCCGAGGTCAGTGGTTCCCTCTCCCCTTCCCTGTCCCTCTTCACTCGCCCACGGCCCCGGGGGACACCCCACTCGGCAACGGCTCCACGGATAAGGCTTGCCGAGCCCGCAGGATCGTCAGTTGCGGGAGGGTTGCCCGGCCTGCAGGAGAGGCCCGCAGAAATTTGGAACCAACGGGTCCACGTCAGTCTAGTAGTAAATAAAACTCTGGTTACAAAATTATGTAAAGATATATCGTCAGTATGCGTTTCTAATGCAGACCAAATTTCCTATCTGTATGGACTCATAATTGTACCTTTGGCTGAGATCATTTAGACATTGGCTCCAAAATTGACCCATTAGAGATTTAGAATTAGCCAAACTGGACATTAAAATCACTGCAAAGGTTACCCTTTTTAGTGTCAGCAGTTGAATTAAAATCACCATGCTATAATTTGATTCTTTAAACTGTTATTTCCAACAGCTCAAATGCTCATATATTCACATGCCAAATTGCTTTCCTTTTGGACACGACCTTTTTAAGATAAAAATTGTATTGAGCATTGGAGGCATTTCCTAGCAGGCAACCATTATCCAAATTCTTGTTCCACTCTTGAACTGGCAGATGAAAGACACACAAACCCCTTTATCTCTTCCCCTTGCTGAGGGATAAGGATCAATCCGGTGCTTTATGCACCTACCCCTGTAGCCTCCATTCCCATTACCCAGCTGATGACCAGGATGAAGAATTTTCCATTTGTAAAACTGATACACAAGTTTATGCCTGACCTCTCAATGGACAGACAGCTACATGCTGTGTGTCTTGATTTACAGTTCAGTAGCTTGCCTTTATCATCGCGGAGGAAGTGCGCTACCTGCACAACTCATTCTAGGGGAGGTTTTTATGCAGTTTGATGCACTTGAAAGTAGCTTGTGTACGGCAGTAACAGGGATACTGAAGCTTTAATGGAGCAATGCTTCCTCAGCTTTCGTCCTTTTCAACGTAGTTTGGTTCTAGGAGTTTTTTTCCCTGAAACCATTGACAATACCCCAGGTCCTCAATGGTTATTTATTTTTCTGATGAATTATCATGTTCATGTAAGGCACCAAGTATGTGTTTGATATTGGCATACTTTGTTATCAAGCCATTTGTGAATAAATCGATCTGCCTGTCATTTTTTTTTGTGCTCTTCCGCAACGGATATTTCCAAGATTTTGTTGATTTGTTCTGGCATAAAGATTGATTTTTGTTATATCTACCATCAATGGCCTTGAAGTGAGCTGATGATGCAGAAGAATGCAAAGCATGCGTACCTCAACAAGAAATCCTGCTGCAAACAGGATTTTAATGGCATCATTGTGGAAAGGCTTGTAGCCCAAAGTATCCTGAGGAACTGATTAGCTGCTCTTATTCGTGCTATAAAAGAAGCACTAATATGGTATGAGTAAAAACAGAAAAGCATAAAATCACATACTTTAATTAAGCCTGTGCCTTCTCATTCATCTTTCTATTTGCTATGATTCTGATTTCTAGTCTGTTTAAATGAATATCTAGAGGCTCTTAATGGGATGATTACAAGGATATCAGAATATAGATGGTCCTTGAAGAATAGTGAGGAAAAGTAAATGACATTTTTAATAAGCAATGGATTTAAACCCTATTTGTGAAAAGGTATCTTCCTATTACTAACTCATTGTGAAACCTCCGCATTTCTACCCTGATTTCTTGTCTGCAGACAAAATCTTAACTATGCTTAGGTTTATTTTTGTCACGTGTACCGAGGTACAGCGAAAAGTTTGCTTTTGTGTACAATCCAAACAGATCAGATATACCATACATAAATGCAAACAAATCAAACCAATTATTACAGTGTTAAAATTACTTAATATAAAATATTACACGGTTAACATGACTTCTGTGAGTATTTAGATTTTTTTTTAAATTAGACCTCATATGGTCTTTGAAATTGAAAGCCAAAAAAATGTTTTAAAAGTATCCTTGCATAAGTTTTCCTTACGCAGTTTTAAGGTAAACTTAACATTATAATATCATTTAGTGTAATTTAAAATTCAGAAAAATACCACTGGTTATCTTTTGTTTAACATTTGCTTCAAGAAATGTATTTACCTTCTTCACATTCTAACTAGCCTAAGCTAACGTATTATCACTTAAATTTCAAATCACATCGACAGAGCATACTTTAAAACATTTTATATGATGAAATTCCAAAATCCTATTTTTCAGAAGCAAAACTGTTCATACTTAGTATTCGTATAGCAGGAAAGACAGTAACTAAAATCCTCAAAACCTTGTAGTAAACATGTGATGTCCAGGGGAGGTTTTTATGCAGTTTGATGCACTTGAAAGTAGCTTGTGTACGGCAGTAACAGGGATACTGAAGCTTTAATGGAGCAATGCTTCCTCAGCTTTCGTCCTTTTCAACGTAGTTTGGTTCTAGGAGTTTTTTTCCCTGAAACCATTGACAATACCCCAGGTCTGCAAGCAGGTTCCATTATACCGAAAGCTAAGAGCATTTACACGCGTCCTTTGTTGTTTCTGTGGTCTGGGCACAAGCTGGCTAACATTTGGGGCTGTTGAAGGTTTTGTGTTGATCCTTGCTGGCAGGAGTAGTCAGATAGCAAGATGGATCCAGCGCTTGCAGTGAGTGATGAATGGCGACAGAGGTGGTCATTCATCTCCTGCTTAGAATGTGGACAAAAACTAAAGCAGTTTTGCGGAAGACATGTCAGCAAATGTGATAATTTTGTAACCTGTCAGTTGGATAGAGAGCAGCCCCTTTGGAGTGTCGTGAGGAGACTATTAGTGATTTGACATGTATCATTTACAATCCAATCCAATTTCTGCTTATTTAGTGAGAACTAATGCCTTTCACTTACGCTCAACCATTTATTTCATTTGTTTCCTTGCTAACTATCAAATATTAAGAAATAAAACACAAAAGTACAGGAAATGCTCAGCAGGTCCATCAGTGACTGTAAATCGTAAAGAGTAAAGACAGATTAATATTTAAGGTGTGTAGACCTTTGGTCTGCAAAAGGTTCCACACCTGAAATATTAACCTATCTTTAATCTTCTGAGATGATAGCCCAGACCTGCTGTATATTTGCAATGTTTCCTGGTTTTATTACAGGTTTTCAGCACGTGCAAATATTTTCCTTTCTCTACTGGGCATTTAAAAGTTTGACATCCACATAATCGACAATAATTGCATGCTTGGTACCTTTGTGCATTTGTTCTTTTTAAGAATTGCAGTATACTTGCGGATTTGTGCTTT
Organism: Rhinoraja longicauda; assembly: GCF_053455715.1. Lineage (NCBI taxonomy): Eukaryota > Metazoa > Chordata > Chondrichthyes > Rajiformes > Arhynchobatidae > Rhinoraja > Rhinoraja longicauda. The sequence continues at coordinate 29,000,277 of NC_135968.1, read as the reverse complement.
GTATGTTTGTTTAATGTACACTTTGAAAGTAATTTTCAAACCATCGCTATAAACAGGAGCTGACAGTGTTCAGCAAACAGCAGGAATTATATCCAATATGTGTATTTTCATGTAGAAATGTAAACGTATAAACGTGCCTCTATTTGATGTTTCTCCAAGCTTCAATTTAATTCAGAAGTTACATCTACATGAGCACCTCCAGTCTGCAGACTGACATCTTTGATCACTGAAGTTAGCTGAATAAGGATTTTATTTGTTGCAGTTTCTAATCTCTTTCCTCTTTTTTTTGTTTCCTCCCTTCTGCCCCCTTCTTTAAAATCCCTGTCTAGGATCATCCAGAATCGGATCGTCATGTTTATCCTGGGCGCCATCATTCTCCTCTCCATTGTGCTGGCCATTTATTTTGCTGTCAGAGGCCACTGATACGTCTCTATTCTTCTGTGATTAATAACGACAAACTGCTTGTTCAGTGTAATTAGGACAAATTGGTCACATGAATCATCTTCTTGCACTGACAGATTCTTCTCTACTGGCTCAAACCGTGTAAAAAAAAAATGTTTTTGTATCATTGTTTGCTTGTTTCTTCTTGTTCTTCAGAAAGTGACTTGGATTTTTAGTGAAACTGGGATCGTGTGGACTTCTTGATTGTTCAGCGCTGGGAGAAGGGGGGGGAAAGTAGAATCATTTAAAGTCTTGTGATGGGATTGTATGTTGGTGCACTACAGGCCTTTGTATATGTGTGTAAGATCTGTCAACAGCTTGCAGGTTATATCTACAGAGGATAAATGATGGGGAACGGTGGTTAGCTGTGTAAAAAAAACCCACAGTGACGCACTGACATGCACAGCTCCCAGGTCCAAAGGACAAGTGGATTGCCTATTTCCTGTCTTCATATTGGTCTAGGTTTTAGGTACACACCTAATTAATTATTGTGACACTCCCTCTTTCACAAATGCATCATGTAACATTATGGAAATTACACTCAAGTGCAAAATAAATAACTGGAAATAAATGGCTAACCTATGGGCTCTACTTGCAATACCGATAATGTGAAAAATAATTAAAAGATGCAAAGCAAGAATTTAACAACTAAATTAGATCTTGAAGGCTCCTGCTACAGTTTTAAACGCCTCATGTAAAGTCAGACAACGGAGAGCGTGCCTGACGTCAGTCCACAGCAACATGATGAGGAGCATTTGATATTCTGTTTAAGGCATGCTGAATTGTCTTATTTTGGAACTGACTTGGTGGGGGGCTTTCTTTGCTTTTGCTTCAGAGCTGAGAGCTTCAAAGGCTGAAATTAACAGTGAACAAAATTGTGCAGATCTGACCGTCCCCATGTGGGTAGAACCCATTGAGGTTATCATTATCTTAAATTCTACCAATTCTGCAAACCTCATCAGATAATGACCTCTATAGTTTTTCATTACCATGGCAGCACAGATTGTCTCACCCACTGTAAAAAAAAATTGCTCTCTTCACTATACATTTTTTCTCTTTTTTTTAAAACCTGTCAGATCATTTCAGTATTTCAAACCTGAAGAAAACAGCCTGCCTGGAAATGTATTTGAAGTTGTAATAGTGTCAAAAAGTCACGGTTGACTGACAGATGTCAGTCCCAGTGGACCTCATTAAATCATAAAAACTTGACAAGGAAATAATTGTGCATCACCAACAACCTGGCTACTGTTTAAACATTTTATTTTGTTTCATTATTAGGATCAACTATTTTGTTCATTAAGAAATTGCATTAAACAACAGTTTTGTGGCTAATGATCTGTTCTGGGCTTATGTCTGTTTTCTTTAAACATCAGCTGCGTCATGCGGTTTCTTTGCAGCCGTGCTATCATCTGGCAGAAATCCACCACTCAGAGCTGCGGGTGCCATTGGAATATAAAATGGATTATTCATTACCAACCTCCTTGTGACTTATTTGGTTTCATGTAGTGGTTGAGGGTTTCGCTGTCTTCCGCAGAGAAGATGAAAACTTGTCAAAAATAGGTTATATCTTATTCTCGGGGCAACAAAATCAGTGGGTACACACATGCTTCAATGTTTAATGAATGCAGATTTTAACCCCTTTACATGACTGACTGTGAGCTCCGCATTGACAATGAAACCTCACTTTAAGAAAGAACTGATAGTTAATTGGCAACCTGGAAGTGTGTCATGATTTATAAATTACTGCTAACTTTAGGTTATATTTTCTAATAATGAGATATTTAAAAAATATATACATATTCATGCACTCACATTTTGCACACATTACGGAAAGTAAGCTTAATTATGTGTGAATTGTGCTGTTATTGTAATGACCATTTGCAGTAGAATGTTTTCTGCTCATTTATTTATTTAATTGATTCTGGATAAAGAGCTATGGCATCCACCTTTATGTTTGCTTTCTCCTTGTGGATGTAGATTAGGTATGGAATATGTATGTTATTTAATATATCAATTATACTATTACATTCCAAAGGAATAAAGTGTGTGTCGCTTTTTTTTCTGTGCTATACTGAGTGATCGCATTTCAAAGCCTGCTCTGTATGATACCTAAAGTGTTTTTTTTTTTCTTCAAATTCAAGGATTTTGATAACCCAAGTGGATATATGCTGTCTATTGATTTTTTTTTACAATGACTCCTGGATAACCTATTTTCTCATTCATTTTTAAAGTGAGCTCGTGAGATTTTAAAGCAGTTCTGCCCAGACTCTGAAAATCAAAATCCTTTTTTGACCCCTGAAATTCTAATCCCACTATAGATCACAGTTGTTGAATATTATCTTTTTACAAAGCTGGTAAAACAAAAGTGTCCAATTCACTGGATACAGTGGGTCATGACTGCAATTCTAATTAGTAAGGCAAAGCATCATTCTACAATATCATTTAAATATATCCCAAAACAGTTGCCATTTTTATTTGTATATAGATCCAGCTTTGCAGGTTGTTCAAGACACATGACTTCCAATGCATGTGATTTTCCAATGACGAACATTAACTGAATTACGAACAAGTTCCTTTGCATCTGGCAGCACCATCTCACTAGGTGCTGTCTAACTTCTGCACAAAACCAAATGGACTATTCCAGTGACTGTTTGATGGCATTGACCAGATGGATATTTACATGGAGGGCATGATTATCTTCAACCTGGCCAATTGCCCAAGACTTGCTAACCACGTCCCTGCCATTCAGCCTTTGTTCTTCCTCAATGCATGGGGCCAAATGAATTGCCCGATATATATGAAAGCTAACTGCACAGGAGAGCCGGCTCCATGCAATAGGTGGGTCCCATGCCTAACTCTCACAGTGCATTTGGAATCTCACTGCTGTCAAAGGCCGTTGAACTATTTTCTAAGTGTTTCTGGTGGTCGTGGAAACTCCAGAACTGTTCAAACTGATTTGGTGTAATTTAAAGTTTTTATATATTTTTTTATGTAATTAAACATTTAAAGATTAAAACTAGTTATTTAAAAAAAAAAAAAAAAAGATCACAGTGTGGGCAATTCCATTCTAATATATGGGCTGTCATTTGTCTGCCAGCCCACCCCAGTTTTAAGCTAAGGGCCAAGTGCGAAGTGCATCCATATCCTCAGATCAGCAAAACAGAGTTCTGCAGATAGACACAAAATGCTTGAGTAATTCAACGGGTCAGGCAGCATCCATGGAGAAATGGAATAGGCGACGTTTCAGGTCGGAACCTTTCTTCAGACTGAAAGATGGAGACCACTGTCTAGTATTAAGTCAGGACATTATGTTGGCAGAGCAGGCAATCAGTATCTCAATATCAGTACATTTCAGATTCATGCATTTCAACACAGCAAATCCTTTTTGAACTTCTGGTGGCAGGTTGGCCGACTTAGCCCAATGTTTTGCAGAATTAATTCATTCTTTTGGCAGGTGCTATTCAGCCCCTTCAGGCTGTGGTTAATATTTTTTTGAGCGTGTATGTTTTGAGTAAAGAATAAATATTGTAGAACAGATAACACTGAAAGTCGTCCACAAAAGACCTGACATCTAGTCTTATTTGCCCATTCTTATGTCTGTAGATCGTATTGGAGTGATGAGAGTTGGCAGCAAGGGAAAGGGTCATGTTACCAACTTGTGTCAACCTAGTCCCATGACTGCCCTTTCCCCTGAGAAATATTTATCCATTTCCAAATTGTAATTGATTCAATTTCAACTATTATTTATGTAAGATCACATATTTGGACTAAAGAAAAGCTTTGTTTATTTATTTAGTGATGATTTCAAATTTATACTCTCTACTTATTGATTCCTCAAGCAGTCCAAATAATCTATCCCCCATTTTTCAGCTTTGTCTCCCCTTAACCTTTGGTAAATAATGAACAGAGCCTGTTTGCCTGACTGTCCTTGTGACTAAAGTCTACAATCTCTGGAATCATCTGGGTAAATTCCATCTGCTCCCATTCCATGACCTTGAAATACTTCCTAAAATAAAGCGACCAAAATTGTACAACTATTTCCTAAATGAAGCATATCGATAAATTTAGAATTGCTCCTTGCTTTTCTATACCATACTTCTATTTATAAATTCCAGGAACCCGTTCTTTCGCACAAAGTTTAATCAATAGGTTTGTGTAGCTGAACCCTCACCGTCTCTGTGCCTTTTGAAGTTTTTTTATCATTTAATGCATGGGCCCCTCTCCTTATCCTTTCTCTCAAAGTGTTACACCTCATGTTTCCTAGCAGCACATTTCAACATCATCTGTCAACCAACCTCTTCACAGTTAACTATCCTGCCCTGTGGCTGAAATTGGCATTAGTCTGGGAAAAAATTGTTATAAATATAGCATGAGTTTTGAGTTGCATCAGATTGTCTGAGAAAATTGTATCCACGTGATTTCTTGAATCCATATCATTGCTATGCAGGAATTTTCTCGATCATCCGTGCTTGTGCTGTTCATGATTTTGATGCATTGTAACCCAACTAAGGTCAATAACCTGGCTCTACTCTTGCCATGCTAAAGACAGGAGAACATCAATTTGCTGCAGTTTTAGCAATCATGAAGAAGTGCAAATTTACAGTCAGAATTTTTGAAAAGGCCAATACAATTCTAGTGTTTAATTGGGATTTTATTTTATTCTGGGATCTGCACTGTACTTTCTGTATCTTTGATTTTTTTTCACAGCATGGGGTTCAGTTACAATAAACAGTTACCATAATTACACTTTAATGAACATACTGATCTTGAATTTACAATGTCGATTTCTCTGCATATTTCATCCAAGAATTTTACGCTAAAGTTACATTCAGCTTTAGTTTTAGAGAATAACCATGGAAACAGGCCCTTCTGCCCACTGAGTCTGCGCTGACCAGCGATCACCCATACACTAGTATAAGAAAATAACTGCAGATGCTGGTACAAATCGAAGGTATTTATTCACAAAATGCTGGATTAACTCAGCAGGTCAGGCAGCATCTCAGGAGAGAAGGAATGGGTGACGTTTCGGGTCGAGACCCTTCTTCAGACTAGTTCTATCCAACACACTAGGGGCAATTTACAGAAGCCAATTAATCTACAAACCTGATGTCTTTGGAATGTGGGAGGAAACTGGAGCACCCGGGGAAAATCCACATTGTCATAGGGAGAATGTACAAACTTTGTACACTCAGCTCCCATAATCAGGATCGAACGAGGGTCTGCTGCGCCACTGTGTCTCTCCAACTGAATTTTTGTGGTCTTTATCGCAAGTTTTAAAATTATTGCAATAGAACTCTGATCTGCCTATATAACTGGCCACACCACTAGTAATAATCAGTTTGCACTAATTGTGCTTGTTGGCAGTCCTTTGAGAAGGCTCTAGAAATTTAAGAAGGTTCTTTTAGTTGCTACACATTAATAGGAATGACTTTAAAATCTTTTAATTTAAACAAAAATATCCCAATGTAACTAGCAAGCACTTCTGAATATTAAATAATTTTCAGGAATTTAAAATTGGATTACTTAGAGATGATTGATATGATGAATAAAATAGCTGTAATTTTTAGCGATAAATCTATTTTTCAGTGGTATTAACCTGGACCAGGTTGCCTCTATTAAATACATCAAGGAATATTTTTCAAAGCAATAGTTAAAATGTTTAAGGCTCTGCCCAATTACATTGGTACACAGTGAGTTTTGTACTTGGCAATAGTCAGATGGATTCAGGGAAAATTCAAACGAAAAACACTTCAAGATTAGTCCAATTTTGTGTGCAGTTTACACGCATTTTGCAATTTACCCCGAAAGCAGAAACACTTCTCCAGTAAATTAAATTTGCATAAATGATACCTGCTTCAAAATTTAATTTTCATGAAATCAATGGGATAAAGAGTTGCAGAATACAAGCAAGATTATGCACTTATTACATATTGCACTTTATTCTGACTCTGGTTGCAAAAGGACTAGATCATTCCTTCAAATTGACTGTGATTAATCTGCACCTTAATTCTATATAATTTGTCATTCATGCTTATATCTGTTTCTGTTTTGCTTTGCATTGGCGCTTCTACTATTAAAATTCCCAGATGTGGAAATCATATTAAAGTTTGACAAAAGTGGATGTGATAATACCAGAAGAGATTTTCCAATCATTGACACTGGTATACTATTTGCAGGTACTATCATAACATTTAAGCAAGAACTATCATCATGTTTAAGCAGGCACTATCATAATGTTCAAGAGACATTTGGACAGGTACATGGATACGATAGGTTTAGAGGGTTATGGGCCAAGCGCAGACAGATGGGTCGAGTGCAGATGGGGCATGTTAGTTGGTGTGAGAAAATTAGGCTGACGGGCCTGTTTCCACGCTGAACGATTCTATGACTCTATGACCATTGATTACAACCCAACAGTCCAGAAAAGATGCTGTTCATTACCATTAATGTGTTTCTGTTATCCAGCCAAATTGTTATTTCCTTTAATGTGTATCGTGAATTTTAGGAGCAATCTTGTATGTGCAGATGACTAAATTAATCTATTCAACAGCCTAATTTCATTTTACTTGCTAAAGTTTAATTTGACTTCATAACTCATGTTGGATTATGGCCACTGTGGATGTTTCACAGGCTGTTATGTTTGTCTCCTTTATTGACTGGGGGTATTGCAAAGGTAGCCCATATCATCCCATTTCCGCAATCCAGCATATTAGAAAGATTGTGGTTGGAGTCTATATCACTTCCTATCTGATGTTTCTCACTGTCAGAACCTGGCAACGTGATTGCTTTAAATTCCAGCAAATTTCCCAGAATTGTTTGAAATTAACAAACAACTGGAGCTATCCTCTTCCTGTTTTTGTAATTATTAACAAACACTGTCAATTCAGGTCATTGTAAGGAATGTCCTTCCACAAACCTGTGTTTAAACAAATGAACAGTGTTCACCAATATGTGTGATAGCATAAGGCAGTTGCTGCTGTTGCTCAGATATGTTCCATGGAGTCAACTGGAGGTTGCAAGTTGATGGGAGGTGGTGGATTTAACAAGTGAGGGAATCTGAATTAATTCAAAGTGGCAATATATGACAGGGAGCACAGGTTCACTCTGCAAAGTAAATGTTGGATAGATTGCAGGAGGGCCTTTGGGGTGACATTTTAGAAGTCATACAGCATGGAAACAAAGCCATGTAGCCCACCATGCCCGTGCCAACCTGTGGGCATGTATCTGCATTAAGCCCATCTTTCAGTTCTTGGTTCAAAGCCTCTGTGCCCAGCAATACAAGTCCTCGTTTAGACACATTAACATTGTCAGCCGCCCTGCTTCCACAACCATCTCGAGCACTGTATTACTCTCTCAGAAATGTTCAGATACAATAAGTAATGGTGAAGAGTGGGCTCTTTTTGAAAGAATGAATTAAGACAGGATGAAATGCCAATCCAGATGCAGTATCTCAACTCAAAATGTCCACTCCCTCCACAGATACTGCTTGACCCATTGAATTACTCCAAAGTGCTGGGATTCATTTTTTGGCTTATCTGCAAACCTTTGTGAAATAAAAGGTTTGTTTTGGGAAAGGACCCTGCAACATCCTGATCCACATTAGTTACCTGATCTAGCTGATGCTGAGTTATGCATCAGTAGACCACCGAAAGCTGTTCAGTGCTTCAAAATGGGTGGGGAAAAGTGAAAAGAGAGAGTTCGACTTAGCTCTTAGGGCTAAGGGAATCGAGGGATGAGGGGAAAAAGCTGGAATGGGGTGCTGATTTTGGATGATCAGCCATGATCATCTTGAATGGTGGTGCTGGCTCGAAGGGCCGAATAGCATACTCCCGCACCTATTTTCTATGTTTCTATAACCCTGGGCGGAAATAAGGTGATAAGTGATAGGAGCAAAATTAGGCCATTCGACCCATCATGTCTACACTGCCATTCAATCATGGCTGATCCATCTTTCCCTCTCAACAGCATTCTCCTGCATTCTCGCCATAACCCCTGACACCTGTACTAATCAAGAATGGAAGGATTTCTGCTGGAAATGGTCATGTGGAAATCTTTGGGGAGCATTGTGAATATGTTTCTTCATGTCTGAGTTCAGGAATAAAGGGTGACAGCAACACCAGAATTTCTTAAACAGGGTCCACGTCTACATAGAGAAACAAGGTACTGCAGATGCTGGTTTACGCAAAAGGACGCAACATGCTGGGGTAACTCAACGGGTCAGGCAGCATCTCTGGAGAACATGGTCAGGTGATTACAGGTGATAACTAATGTTGACCAAGATGTTGCAGGATCCTTTTCCAAAACAAATATTTTATTTCACAAAAAAAAACTGCTGTAGGATCCTTCATCTGTAGAAGTGTCCCGACCCAAAACATCACCTATCCATGTTCTCCAGAGATGCTGCCTGATACACTGAGTTGCACCAGTACTTTGCATCCTCCGCATCTACGTACATGGGAGCAATAATGATAGGTCTAAGGAAAAAAGTATAATGTGAGCTGCTCTCATAGTTGGTGGATATCATTCATGTTTCCAAATCTGATTTGAGATTATCTGCTAAAAATAAAATGACAACCAAGGCGTGTATACATCAAAAAGTTCACAAAGATGGTCACTGTAACAGCAGATCAGCCAGCAATTAACAGAATAAGCAAAATGAACCATCACAGCCAGGCAACACAAAATAATGGTTCCCTGGTACTGTAAATGCATCTGGAAAATGTTATCCATCAAGAATAAGGATTTGTAATATGTGGCTAGCAGTTTAAAATCACTGAAATTTAATGAATTATAGTAAATCATTTATTGTTGGACTGTTTTGTTCATTATTTTTATTTTCTTAATAGAATATTCCAAAGACGTACAGGTATGTAGGTTAATTGGCTGGGTAAAGGTAAAAATTGTCCCTAGTGGGTGTAGGATAGTGTTAATGTGCAAGGATCGCTGGGCGGCACGGACTTGGTGGGCCGAAAAGGCCTGTTTCCGGCTGTATATATATGATATGATGATGATAATAAAATCTTATTTGAAACAACATGACTGTGACCACATTACTGAAAAAAGCAGAGGAATACCTAACCAGTGGAATTGGCCAGCCTCCCACTTTGACCGGGGTGGGGGAGGGAGGGATGGAGGGGGGGGAGGGGGAGGACTCAAATCCAGCCCCTTTGAATCTTAAAAACAACGTAAAACACACAAACAACCTAAAGGTATGGTCCGGGCAGAAAATTCCTCTAACATTTATGCTGCTTCTGCCCTGACTGCACTGATATTGCTAGCAACAGCCCCATAATTTATGTGTGACCCCACATTTGAAGATGTTAAGTTCCAGAGGGAGCAAGGAGCACAAAATGTATGTTGTGCTTTGTACCTGACAGGTCATCATAACAGTGCTGGTCTGTGATGAGCAGTTGCCTCTGATGGGAGTCATTGTGTTGAATGATGCTTCACTACTGTTTTGTCCACATTCCCGTGACAATACAGTGAAGAATAGAAACATGGGCTGGAAATTAGAAACCAGCTTATAACTGGAAGCACGGTGGTGCAGCGGTAGAGTTGCTGCCTTGCAGCGCTTGCAGTGCCGGAGCCCCGGGTTCAACCCTGATTATGGGTGCTGTCTGTCCAGAGTTTGTACGTTCTCCCCAGGACCGCGTGGGTTTACTCCCACACGCCAAAGACGTACATGTATGTGGGTTGATTGGCTTGGTGTAAGTGTAAATTAGCCCTACTAGGATAGTGTTCATGTGCGGGGATCCCTGGTCGGTACGGACTCGGTGGGCCGAAGGGCCTGTTTCCGCGCTGTATCTCTAAACTAAAAAACTAAACTCTCCACTGCATGCAACAATGAAATCCCAACTCCACTTTAAACGGGCATTGATATTGTTGCATGAAATTACAGCTATAACTCAAATCTCCTCGAATGGAATGATTTGTTGATCACGGGTGGACTCTCAGCAAGTAAGCTGTGTAAATATTTACATTCTGTAAATAAACATGGAAAAATTGCAAAGAAATCACTCAATGCTTCATGAAGTGTCAGCAGAGTCAATCGTACTCCTGCATTAGAGTCAGAGAGTAGTGGCTTCAATTTCCGCTCAGAGACTGTGACACAGAAACCTAAAGGGGCTCTCCAGTATTGGGGGAGTGCTGCAACACCAGGTATGACACCTTTCAGTTAAGACAGCAATCCAGTTGCAGACCTCCCAACCCTTCCGAATTTGGCGGAAAGTTTCCCCTTTCTTATTTCATTTCGCGCATTCCGATTTCGCCTCACATTTTTCCGCAAAACAGTCAGTAATTTCAATTTGTCAATTCAGCCACTCGATATATGCCAGATGGTACAGGAGTGATCAAAATTACCGACTGTTTTTGGATGGTCAATATCGATACGTTGTATTGCAATCCTTGTTAGCACGGTCACAGACTCTTCAATGAAATTAGGTATGTGCAGTTTTAAATGAAACTCTTCATAAGGAAAAAACAAAATAGAAAAAACAAAATAAAACAATTTATTCTTTGTATTTGTAAAAAGTATTTCTGTTCAATAACCTTTCTATAAATAGCAGAATATGCTCATGATAAGCCTGACATTGTACATGCAGTCCAAGAACCACAGACTGTTGGAAATAATAGTTGTTTTTCACACATGAATGTAGAGCAACGTGTACGCGCATTTGGCATGCATACTTTTTCTTTTGCTGAAAAGTTGCATTATGCGCCATATTATGAATTTTGATGTAAAATTCTGAATTTTGGACATCAAAATTATGAATTTGGAAAATCAAATGTTGGGAGGTCTGCAGTTAGACTTTGTGTAGTTTTAGGAAATGGTAGTTAAATATGGCAAATCCTGATTGTTTACATTCAGTCTCCCTTACTGAAGTCTCCCATTTCTTGTTGGTTTAATGTTCAGAGTTTGGGATGGCACAGTGGCGCAGTGGTAGAGTTGCTGCCTCACAGCTCCAGAGAGCCGGGTTCGATCCTGACTACAGGGGCTGTCTGTACGGAGTTTGCACATTCTCCCCATAACCGCATGGGTTTTCTCTGGGTGCTCCGGATTCCTCCCACACTCCTAAGACATACAGCTTTGTAGATTAATTAGCTTCGGTAAAATTGTAAATGGTCCCTAGTGTGCAGGATAGTGCTAGCGTGTGGGGTGATCGCTGGTCGGTGCAGATTCAGTGGGCGGAAGGGCACCATCTCAGGTAGCATCTCTGGAGAAAAAGGATAGGTAACGTTTCGGGTCAGGAACCTTCTTCAGATTGAAAGTAGGAAGGGGTGGAGGGGAAGAACTGAAGGTGGGAAAATACCGTTTTGAGGTTTTGCTGCTGAAATTTCTATAAAATGTGGCCAATTTGAACATGGTAGGAGAGTGGGAAGGACCGATCTCTTTATTCAAATAGTCGGTGGGAAAATAGTTTGGTGGATGAGGTGCTTTGGACAATATTGCCATATCCGTGCAACTCTCAGGAGGACATGATGGTTGGCCTGTCAAAGGTTTCTGGACAATGCATAAACCCAATCAACTAACAGGGAAGGTGCAAAGTGCAAGGAATGAAATTCAGGTCCACCATACACTTTCCAGCAACTGGCGGCCCGGCCCCTCCTGAATCCAGTCAAAATTATGAAATCTCCCCGGAAATCCCCCCCCCCCCCAAAAAATAAATTCGGTGCCTCAGCCGGGTGAAGTGGCCGATCTCGACCTCATGGGGAATTTTGTGGCCGATCGGCAGGTTGAATTTGCCACCCCCCCCCCCCCCCCCCCCATGGCCGGGCCTCTGGAACTCCATGTCATCCAGAGCCAGCAGATTCATTCCCATAGCCGACTACTGAGATCAACTTTGCGAGCCGGTACCTCGGTCCCCCGACGGCCTTGGTGGAACATTCCAGTACCCTTCAACTCCTCTTGGAGGTCATGACCTCTGTTGGTCTGGGAAAAAAACCAGATAATCCAGAAAGGCTCTGGAACCAAGGGAGCTGGGAAATCAGTGGTTGACCTGTATGTCAACCACAACCGTGGATTTAAGTTATATTCTACATAACATTCTCCATCCCATCCATTGGTCGGTGCTTGAAGCACCACTCAGGCGACTTGTACACAAAATCACAATTGTAGCATAACATGCATCGTGGCACCAAGGGAGCTCTGCACGTGTCAGTGATGTCAGTTTTCAGATGGGACATTAAACCAAGGCCCCTCTGCTCCCTTGGGTAGACGTAAGATAACCAGTGGCACAATTCCAAAAAATAAGCCTCTGCCCTCGAACTCTGGCCATTTCCAATTCCTCAACTGTTGGCGCAGAAACACATTGTCCAATTCTTTTCAGTTGCTGCAGCTTGGTTGCTGTATTTTCTGTGTCACAACAATGCCTACATTTCAAAGTAAGATAAGACTTACAAAGGATAGGATTGGTTTAGAGGGATATAGGCTACAGGCAGTGGGACTAGTGTAGATGGGACATCTTGGCCGGCGTGGGTAAATTGGGCTAAAGGGCCTGTTTCCACACTGTATGACTCTGTGACTCTATGACCCTAAGACATAAGATCAGTATGTCTGCTGTCAAGATAACTATTAAAGTCTGTGGGAAAAAACAGTTTTTTATTCTAGATTAAAATATTTGATCTTATTATAATCAACTAGATCACATAAAATAGACTCAATTTAAATATGTTGCCAATAAGATAACGTATTGCACCTTAAGCTATAACGCTACTGTGCCCATGGAATTAATACATCTTCATTCATTGTTGAGGGACTGTGCACAGCAAAGACTTCATTCATTGGAAAGGTCAGGGAGTATTTTGCAGAGAATAGAAATGCACCCCAAAGGAGAGGGAATGATGCACAAAATGCAGTTGGAAAGCTGGATTGAAAGTGTAAGAAGCTGTTCACAAGCTAGGGAAGCATGAAGTGAGGGAGGATCTCTGATGAGGTTTGTATGGCTGGCCCATAAACCGCAAGCTTGGATGTTCTATCCATGGGCCCATGGACAGAGTCCCACAGGATTGAATGAAGACATGTGAAGATGAGTGCAAGGGTCTTGCCAATCATGCTCGTGGTGATGGAAGGTATTGAAATTGAAGCCTTGATGGAATGCTGGAGTGAAAACCACGAGGAGCAAAGCAGGTAAGGACATGGCGAGTAACATGTTGAATGACCTGTGGTTTCTAGAAGTTGTAAGTGGGAAAGCTGATTTTTAAAAAAGCCCAGAGACTTGGTTGTAATGGGCACAAGTGGGAATGGAGACAAATGGTAACTGATATTGTGAAAGTGAAAATGGGAGTACTGTAATTATTCAAATAGAACAATGGAGGAAAGCTCAGTTTAGGATTAAACCACATGCCAATGGACATCACCTGAATTTGTGACTGTTGTGAAAGTTCCCATATGGGAACTGAAGGAGATAACGAACATTAACATTATAAATACAGATTATTTAACCATGTCAATCCTGGCATCTTTTAGATGGTTGCTGATCCAATTTGCATTGCACATTATTTTATCTTGTGTGCTTGTCTGATTGGCATTTAAAAGCTCTGATTGACTCTGCTCCCAACTCCCAAGCAGTGACTTTTAGTTCAGGGACCAACTTTCGAAACCAGTCATGATCTTCTCCAACTCTATCAAATCTGCTTTCCAGTTTCATTCTTCCAAGAACATGCCCAGCTCTCCGGCGCAGCTGAAATCCCCCATTAACTGAAATACTTTCTGTCCCTCTTGAGATCTTTGCATCTTTAGTTTAGTGTACAAACACAGCATGGAAAAATGCCTTCAGCCCACAGAGTCCATGCCGACCATCGATCACCCATTCACACTAGTTCTATTTTATCTCACTTTTGCTTCTGCTTGAGACAATTTACTTGAGACAATTTACAGAGGCCAATTAACCTACAAACACACACATCTTTGAGATGTCGGAGGAAACCGTAGCACCCAGAGAAATCTGGGTGGATGTGGGTGGATGTGGATGTCACAGGGTGGATGTGCGAAAGTCACACAGAGAGCACCTGAGGTCAGGATCAAACCCAGTTCTCTGGTGCTGTGAGGTAGCCACTTTGCCACCCTTTCTTAGTATCATCACCAGGACTGGACACAGTACTCCTGACATGACCTAACCAGTATCTTATGTGAATTCAATATAGCCTTCCTGTACTTCTTATGAATTCCTAAATCTCAGACATTTTTATAAATCACTCTCTTCACAAGCCTGGTCACTTTCAAAGATACATATATCCAGGTAGCACCGTTTCTGAACAACCTTTTGGACTCTGCCATTTAGTCCAAATTTTGTCTGTAAAAATATATTGCAATATGCTTCCCCAAATAATGCCCAGCTCTTTTAAACTGGTCCTTCTCCTATTGGGAACATAAGGTAATTGACCTGTTTCTCATTCTGAGATTCTGGGTCTAATCAGGAAGAAGTAATTTATTAATAAGTTGACCTTTGGCAACCCACAGTTTATTATTTCATTGGCAAATATTGTAAAGTAGATTTACTTTAATTATTTTGCTGCTGAAACATGAACCGGTTTGATTCTTTTGGTTTCCCTAATGGTAATATTATAAACTTTAAACCTTTGGGTTTCCCACAATGTTTCCTCAATATGAATTATATTTCCACATGTCTTGGGAAGTGTAACATTAGAATAGTGCCTTGTGTGCTTATTCACCAATTTTCTCATTTTATTATTAATCTAAGTTTATACTCCATCAATAATAAAGATTCATCTGAATACATCTGTGTTGTTTGGCTAGATGCGCCACTACAGGTTTTCGCTATCATCTAAAAGTAATCTCTTCCTTTCCTCCTGCTTTCCACACAGTAACAAATTACCCTTACAAACATGGAAAGTGCCTCTCAATGATGGCTTGGACAAATAAAATATGAATCCAATAATTTGCCATATCTGTGCAGAACCAATTCTGTCTGATCAATAATGTTGCATGCAGATTGCTGTAAAGCTAGTTTGTTACACTGTCTTGTTGAACAGAAAAGACAAAGGTCCGTCTCATTTGATCTGTTCGTGTCTGCTGCTGGCGGCTAGAACTGCACATTCTGGGTTAGAGACAGATAAGGATTTAATCCCTCAAGCTGTATTTTGTTCACCCCTCAATTTTATTCTTCCCTTCTAGATTTAACGGGAAAAAAATCATTATAACTCCTTTGTTTGAGTGATTTAAAGAATGAAAAAAACTTTTGCAAGATATCCAAAAGCACTTCACGGACACTGAACTACACTCGTGTTCTATCAAACAGGGCAAGCAATTTGTCCATCGAGAATTCCACATAGTCCTCTATGTTGTTTGAGGTGTGGACCTCAGACTGGGCATCACAGTGTCACAGCTAGCGGAAGTGCTACTTCGCAACTCAAGCAAGATTTACCCGTGACTTCTGATGTGAAGTTTGCATGTTCTCCATGTTATTGTATGGGTTTCCTCCCATGTCCCAAAGATGTGTGTGTTGTTAATTGGCCACTGTAAATTTCCCCATGAGCGTAGCTGTGCGGTGCTTTCTAGGAGAAAGTCGACATGAATGTAGGGAGAATGTAGGATTTGCGCAAATAGATGCTCGATGTTTGGTACAGATTCTGGGCTGAAGGGCTTTCATTTTCATCCTGTTTGAATCTACAATTCCTAGTCAAGAAAATATTTAGAACTTTCACTCAGAGGGTAGTGGGTATATAGAACGAGCTGCGAGAGGAAGTAGTTGAGGCAGATACAATACAATACAATACAATACAATACAATACAATACAATATATCTTTATTGTCATTGTACAGGGGTACAACGAGATTGGGAGAGATACTAGATACGAGATACTATAACAGCTTTTAAAAGACACTTGGACCGGTACATGGGTAAGAAAGATTTAGAGGGATGTAG
Organism: Rhinoraja longicauda; assembly: GCF_053455715.1. Lineage (NCBI taxonomy): Eukaryota > Metazoa > Chordata > Chondrichthyes > Rajiformes > Arhynchobatidae > Rhinoraja > Rhinoraja longicauda. The sequence goes on along the minus strand of NC_135968.1, from coordinate 28,983,952 downwards.
GCCAGACGTGGACAAATGGGATTAGCTTTGATGGAGCATCTTGGTCAGCATGGACGAGTTGGGCTGAAGGGCCTGTTTCTGTGCTGTAGGACTTATGACCAGTTAGACAGGGGCTCTACGCTACTGATTGGTTACACTGGATAAAACCTGAGCTTAGGTCATCTAGTGAGATCTAAACTGAGGCTTGAAGCCATGACCTTCTGACTCATAAGTGAGCCAAGCTAACAAGGCTAAGTTGAAGATTTCACATGCAAAACTCCAAAATGAGCGGCCACTGCAAAACGCCTGGAAAAATGCCCTTGTTGGGGAGTGCGTTTACATCTCTACAAGCCTCATGTAGAAATTTCTGCTGACAGAAATATAGGAGAAGAAAGCTCTCAATTTTAAACTGTGCACTCTGAGTAGAAGAGAAAGATGGATGTGGAAATGCCTGACAGGTTTGAACCATTAATTATGGCTGCCATTCATTGTCCAGATGATGACAATGGAAACAGCGAAGTGTGACATTGCTCTGGAGGTAAGATATCTTCCATCTTAATTGGTCAAACACCCACCATCAATTCTGCAATTAATACCTTGTGTTGATTCATATTTGGAGGCATTCTAATAGGGCTTTAGGAAATAATGATCGTAATATTTAATTTTCAGGGTTATGTGGGACGTGCCAGTGAATCTGTCAGAATTGGCCAAAGTGACGTGATACATTGGCCATTTTCATGTTCCCATGCCTGTGAATGTGCAAGTCAGAGGTTTGCATCTCCCGTGTAAGAGTGGGAACGTCGGCAAATGTACCGCACACATGTCCCAGCTTCAGCGAAGGCTCCTGCAGCAGGTAAGACAGTACAATTAATCACTTCCCCTGGGGCTGAATGGAAGGGAACAGTTCTGAGAGATTAATATCATTAATGTAATTTTTTTTAATGTCAATAGACATTTAGAAAGGTTTTTTAAATATTTCTGAACTTTTTGAAAAGTCTCCAGTGGATTGTTAATTAATTGTTTTAATGTTTAAAGATATTTAATAGATGTAGAAACCTTTTAATGTATTTTAATGTTTGTTTTTTTGAGAGCTTGTAACTTTCTTAGTCTCTTAACTAATTGTCATTCTTTTATGTATTTAGTTGTTTCTTAATTTGAGAATGCTTGTGAGTGTTCCATAAAGAATCAGAAATTTACATATTCAATAGTTTGTATCAATCTAGTCAAATCATAGGGCAGTGGACAGCTGTTAATTTTTCTCCTTTATATGGACACGGTTTGTTCTGCTAGGTTAGGTTTATTATTGTCATGTGTACTGAGGTACAGTGAAAAGCTTCGTTTTGCATGCTGTCCAATCAAATTAGATAATACTACACATAAATACAATCAAGTCAAACTCAAGTACAACAGGTAGAGCAAAGGGGAAGATATAGAGTGCAGAATATAGTTCTCTGCATTGTAGCATATCAATTCCACTGACAAAGTCAAATACCTGCAATTTTGTTGAGGTGAATCAGACAGTATTCTAGCTTATGCTAGGATCATTCAGAAGCTTGATAACAAAAAGTAAGAAGCTGTTCCTGAAGTTTGTAGTGTGCGCTGTCAAGCTTCTGTAACTCCTGCCAGACGGGAGTGGGGAGAAGAAGGAATGACTGGGGTGGATGTCTTTGATTATGTTGACTACTCCACAATGATCGTGATGAAATCGGGAAGACCCCGCATCTCACCACTCCCAGCCCCTTCTCAAAGTTTCTGCCAGGAGAATCACCTGAGATACTGTGAGTTCAAACATAGTTTGGAAGTCGGAGACCTGGCTAATGGCACCCACATCTCTCACATGAAGATAAAGAACACCTGCTCGGCGATCGTTTCGCTGAACAACTCCGCTCAGTCTGTCTTAACCTACCTGATCATCCGGTTGCTCAGCATTTTAACTCCTCCTCCCATTCCCAATCTAGCCTTTCTGTCCTGGGCCTCCTTCATTGTCAGAGTGAAGCCCAGCGCAAATTGGAGGAACAGCACCTCATATTTTGCTTACACCCCAGCAGTATGAACATTGACTTCTCTAACTTCAAGTACCCCTTGCTTTCCCTCTCTCTCCATCACCTCCCCTTTTCCAATTCTCCAACCAGTGTTACTGTCTCCGACTACATTCTATCGCTGTATCGCCCACTCCCCTCACATCAGTCTGAAGAAGGGTTGACCCAAAATGTCACCCATTCCTTCTCTCCAGAGATGCTGCCTGTCCCGCGAAGATGCTGCCTGTCCCGCGAAGATGCTGCCTGTCCCGCGAAGATGCTGCCTGTCCCGCGAAGATGCTGCCTGTCCCGCGAAGATGCTGCCTGTCCCGCGAAGATGCTGCCTGTCCCGCGAAGATGCTGCCTGTCCCGCGAAGATGCTGCCTGTCCCGCGAAGATGCTGCCTGTCCCGTGAAGATGCTGCCTGTCCCGTGAAGATGCTGCCTGTCCCGTGAAGATGCTGCCTGTCCCGTGAAGATGCTGCCTGTCCCGTGAAGATGCTGCCTGTCCCGTGAAGATGCTGCCTGTCCCGCGGAGATGCTGCCTGTCCCGCAGAGATGCTGCCTGTCCCGTGAAGATGCTGCCTGTCCCGTGAAGATGCTGCCTGTCCCGTGAAGATGCTGCCTGTCCCGTGAAGATGCTGCCTGTCCCGTGAAGATGCTGCCTGTCCCGTGAAGATGCTGCCTGTCCCGTGAAGATGCTGCCTGTCCCGTGAAGATGCTGCCTGTCCCGTGAAGATGCTGCCTGTCCCGTGAAGATGCTGCCTGTCCCGTGAAGTTACTCCAGCATTTTGTGTGTACCTTTGTTTCTATTATTATCATCCTGGACAAGTTCAATTGCTTAATCCCAATTTCAAGATGTAGAACAGCAAGAAAGGAGTTGCATAAATAATAAATCTAAAGTAGCAAAAGGCCTTCCCTTCTACAACTAACATTTAGAAGGAAATTGGTCTAAAATTAAGGATGTCTTCATTGAATTTTGCACAACTCTGCCAAAACCAGAGGAAAAGTCTGAAATTTGGAAAGCTGTTAAAATGACACCATTGTTTGAAGAAAAGGATGTGAAATCTGCCAGCGGACCGCAGTCCAATAAGCCTGCTGTATAGCTATGGACCCCCACAGCTACTGTGCAATGTCCCATGAAGATGCTATTCCATATTCTTTCTCTTTCATCTGATCTAATGTTGCCATGTTACATGGCGATGCTTCCAGCATTTTTTCTTTTCTGAGGATTTCCCCCTGCTGTGAGTTAGAGGGCTCTCAGTTGTATTAAGCCATTTGCAACCTTTCTGCCCTCACCCACTTCAACCTTCCCGGGAGTACAAAGGTTTCCTTTGACCTCCCTTCACCCTGCCAGTCTCCATGCCAAATGGATCCTCCGCTGACATTTCTGATGCCTTAACTGTGACACCACCACCAAATGGCTCCCCTTCCTTTCCTTCATTTCAGCAAACACAGGCGCCACTGTGGCACCACACGTCATGCCTCTACATCACAGCTTCTGAGATTCAATGTTGATTCTCATCTCCGCTTATGTCTCTTTAGAATTTGTGCGTTCTCCTTCAGTTTCCCCTGGGTGCTCTGTGTTCAGTCCTGAGGTGGGCAGGAATGTAGGATAATTAGTTACTGCAAACTACCCCTTGTGTGAGTGGTGGGAGAATCAGGGTGGATAGGGTGGATTGTGGGCAAGAAGAGAGAGAATAGGTGACATAGTAATTTGTTGGGAGTTAGGTATGGTGAGATTACGATACAATACGATACGATATGATACGATACGATAGAACTTTATTTATCACAGGAGGGAAATCGGTCTGCCAACAGTCATAAAACACAAAAATACATGAAACATGAAATTGAAGTGATGTGTAGAAAGTCCAGGATGGGGGATGTGCAAAGATATGGGGGGGAGGGGGGGGGGGGAAGGGGAGTCAGTCTACCCCATGACAAAGGGAGGGATTTGCTCTGAGAGCCAGCATAGACTTGATGCGTTGAATGGTCTCTGTCTGTTTATTGAGATGTTTGGGCAAAAAAGACAACTTGCAGGGACTAATCCCAGCACAATACCCTGATCCATTCTTTAATAACCCTGATTACTGCAAAAGGAATATTGCCCAGGAAATGATATCATCTGATGCATGATTGGCACAGAAATCTTGTCAGGCCCTAAAGGATAAATCATTCCAGCATCTGCTCGATTGAATTTCCCGGGTGATGTGAAAAGACCCAACAATGGTCATTATTGTATGTTGTTGTGGTTATAAATTCCATTTGAAAACGTGTAACGCTTGACCGGAAAAGAATTAGATGATTATATTTTGAGGCAACAAACTGGGCCTCAAAATAGTCATGTGTGTTCTGTCGGTCATGTGTTGGATGTTAGGCCTGAACAGTGCTTCACCATGTAAAGTGATCATCAATTATGTGCTATATCGTTGGGGGTTGATCGGAAGAAAGGGTTACTGTACCTCCCCCACTATGCCTCTTCACCCTGTATCCAATGGAAAAGTAAGGCCAAGGATTATTCTACGCCGGCAAATAGTCTCCCCCACCCAACCACCCCCTCCACAATGATAGTGTCGACTGTGTTATAGTGTGTACATTCAAATCACTCCAATATCTGTTTTTTTTTTATTTAAGAGGGTGATAACTAGAAATCATAATTTCACACCCCCACTTCAATCAAGATTTTTTTAATCTATTGGAGAATTTTGTACATCCACAGTCAGATCTTGTTCCATTATAGCCAGTCAGGCCACAATTTTGCCATTCTTCACCCAAGGACAATCAAGTAGTTCAATTTACATTTTATGTTTTAATAAGCATTTATCTTTAATTTGCCACGCAATAATACCTTGGTGGTGGTTGTACCTGCTTCTGAACGCGCTCTCACATCCCCATAGATTGCCACAATGCGTTTTAGCTGGTTGCAGTACAGCCCACCTCAAGAGATTCAATGAATTCTAACTCACAGGGCTCTTTAATAATTCACACACAGGAGTGTAAAATGCCGAGCATCGCACTAGTAGGATCATATTGCTCTCAAACTATCTGGGGAGGAAAAGATGGAAACGACCTGAACAATGTTTTACCACCATTTCTGAACTAAAATCTTAAATACTATCAGCCAAACAGCAGTCAAGAAACATAAAATACTTTTCACTTCTACTTTGTCCCCTGCTGTGATCTTACATCAAACACCTGAGACGTTAACTCATTTATGCATTTGCGCCGCTAACTCCTTCAAGAAATCAAGCTGGCACAGCCCAAGGGTCCTATGTTCTAAAGCAGTTGCTGGGCTTTACATGTTAGACTTAATTCATTTTACAGGTTTTAATTACTTAAGTGCAAATGATATAAAATTATGATCAAGTTTCAATGGCAAATCTGGAAAGTTATAATCATAGTGCCAATTCACAGAAACTTACACAGGCGAGATATGGAAATGCATTTTATGCTACAGAAATCTGAGGCAATTAATGATGAATTCCTGCAGTCCTTTCAGCATAAATCTTTACACAGTCTACCACACCAGAACTGATGCATCACAGCAATTATTTCTCAAAGCAAACTTCCCTGTGGACCTTCATAAAGATTCTCACCTGAGATGACTTGATTTTAATTAACCCAATCCCATTGTGTCTGCTTATACTTTTAAATGTTATTGATGCAGTTTAATGTAATAAGGTGTGTGATATGATACTTTGGAAGCGAATATTCCAATTGGGAGCACAAACTAAGTGGACAGTGCTGCGAAGGCAGATTATTAGATAAGTAAATTAATTTATTGGTTTTGGGGCAAAGGCCATTAAGATTTAGCTCACAGGTGGAAAAGGACTAATGGGAAATTGGACTTCATTGCAAGATAGTAAGGAAAGAAAAGCAAACAAGTACTGCTGTATTTTTGCAAAGCATTTTTCAGCCTTGTGCGGTAGTGTGATGAGAATCCCTTAAGCAAAGGAACCTAATTCTAGAAGGTGAGCTTAGACTGTGCATGAAGAAAGTAAATGACTTCACACAGAGGGTTGTGAGATTGGAAAATACCTTGCCCTAGGTAATCATAGAAGCCAAATCAGTCACAGTCCTTCTAAGATCTGATGAGATTGTGGGGGGAGACAAGGTGGGTGCTGGAGTTCCTGCATTTCATACAGATGGGTCACACAAAATGATCCAATTTGCTTGAAATTTTGTTGACAGATAAGTTGCTTATAAATATTTTACAGTATGGATTTAGCCTGCAGACTTGATACAATACCATCAATATGAATAGGAAGGGTATAGAGGGATGTGGGCCAAATGCAAACAAATGGGACCAGCCTAGAATGCCATATTGGTCGGCATAGACAAAATGGGCTGAAGGACCTATTTCAATATTCTATGATTCTATGGCAAGAATGCCTCATTTGAAATTAGCATTGGTGCAGATTTCAACATCAAGTTCTCCATTTTATACTGCAATTTTCTTTATGAATTTCATGCCAGGAATGTTTTCTTTGATGTGATAGTGTGCCTTCCTCTATTCCCCTACTTCAGGCAATGGCGTAATTGTACCGCAAATGCATTGTAAGCTGCTCCAGGAAATATTAGCATCGTCAATCTAAATGTACATATTTATGAAAAAGATGATTGATGTTTCATTGACCAAAGGTGGGAACTTAATCACTTTAGCCTTAGACCATCAATAACAGTTTAAATGAAGGTTGCGGTTTTTCAAATCACAGTGTGCCTCAAAGTTCAAGACATCATCAATTGTACCAGTGAACACTTTTGTGCTGTTGCATGTGATTACTGCACGTAATCAAAGAACTGTATGTACTTGCAGCCCCTCAATGTGATTGTCTCCGCAGAATCTTCAGACTGATGGCTGTTCCCCGTGTTGCTATCAATGCATTTTAATATAAAGGCAGTCTGCTGTGCTCCCGTTCTTTGGTGCAGAATAAACAAGTGCCTGATTGACACCGAGCAGATATGACCGTTATCTGCAACTCTGACCACTAGCAACTCCGCGCTCAAACAGATCGGCCATGATTGTAATGAATGGTGGGGCATGTTCGATGATTCCTGAGAGGTCCCGCTGCTCAATCTCACCTCATGGAATCATTGAATTGTTATAGGATAGCAAGAGGCCCTTCAGCCCCCTGTTTATACTAGATATGAGGGCTGCAATCCAATCAGTCCCGTTCCCCTGCTTTTTCCCTGTAACCCTACAAATGATTATTTTCCAAATAGTTAAAGCTATAGGTGATTCAAATTCCACTAGATCACATCCACTTTTATCTTCAGTCCAAACATTTAAATTGCGTCCCCTGATTTCTGAACCATCTGCTAATAGGGACAGTGCCCTTATTTACCCTCCCTAAACTGGTCATGATCTTGTACACCACCGCCAAACCTCCTCTTCAACCTTCTTTAGTCCACTGAGAATAACCCTAGCTTCTCCCGTCTAATCTTAGAGCTGTTATCCTTCATCCCTGACACCATTCCAATAAATCTTTGACTCCACAGAGGGATGCGGGCCGTTCATACCATGTATCACACTGTACACACTGCAGTCTCTGGGAATTACAGCCCTCTTTGATGTTAGAAATCATACTTTTTTAAGCCCGATTTGCCTGAGATCTGCACCTCTCCACGTGACCACAGAGCCGACATACTAACTGAACATCTATGTCTATGTTACTATTTATCCTTTGCCTCCACTCCCCACTCCATCACTGATGCCACTTTACCTCAAAGTCCCTGGTGTGCACTTACCTAACAGTGCTTCAGAAGTTGAGAATGAGTTGGATGCCACATGCTAAGAGTTTATGCTTCCTTTGGGATGTTTAGATAAATGGGAAAGGAAGTTATATTACAACACCGCCTTCACCAGTTTAGTTTTGTCTAGTTTAGCTGAGTTTAGTTTAGAGATACAGCGTGCAAACAGGCCCTTCGGCCCACTGAGTCTTCACCGACCAGTGATTCCCGTACGCCAGCACTATCCTATACATTAGGGACAATTTACAATTCTTACCGAAGCTAATGAACCTACAAACCTGTACGTCTTTAGAATGTGGGAGGAAACCAGAGCTCCCGGAGATATCTTACGCAGTCACGGGGAGAACGTACAAACTGCACAGACAGCACCCAAAATCAGGATCAAACCCAGGTTAATGGCGCTGGAAGGCAACAACTCTACCGCTGTGCCACTGTGATGCCAGTGTAGTGGTCAGTGTCGCAGAATTAGTCAATCAGAGGCCAGTACTAATAATCGAACAAACGTGAATTCATAATTCAGGGAATATATGTTAAACCAATACATCACTGATTCCTCTGTAGCTGAAGCACCATGTCTGATTCTCAACGGTATCTTTAAGAAAGATGCGCAAATTGTGAAGAGTATGTGGAAAAGACCAACTGAGATGGTTGCAAGAGTCAGCGACTTCTATTACATGGACAGACTGGGAAGGCAAGAAGAAATTTGACAGAAGTGTACAAAATCATAAAGCTCCTAATAAAGTGAATAAAGAGAAATCATTTCCAGTGACAGAAGGGTCAAGTACCAGAGGAGACAGGCTTAAAGTAATTGAAAAATGAAGCAAAGATGACATGATGGAAAAGGATTTTCACACAGAGGGTAGTTGTCATCTGAAATGCACCACATGAAACGATGGTAGAAGCAGATTCAATCATGGCTTGCAAAAGGGAATTGGTTTAAGTGCTGGAAGAAAAAGTAAATTTCGGGCCAAAGGGAAAGAGCCAGAGAATGGAGCTAATTGGATTGTTCTTTGTATAACCCAGCATGAGATCAGTGGACTACATGGTCTCGCTCTCTGCTGGAACAATTCTGGACATGGTCTCACCATCACAGTTTAAGAATTCACTTAACGTTTTTTTAAATAAAAATCCGGCAATAGCAAGCTGATACCAGCAATAGTTCACAAAGCTGCCAGATTGTTGTAGAGAGCAGCTGCCTCACTCATGTCTTTTAGGAAAGGAAATCAGTTGTCATTTGTAATGGACGGGAGAGAGACACAGTAAGAGGATTGCTCTCAACGTCCTTGTCCCCAACGAAGTTACTAATCTGTCTCATCTGGTCATTCCTCTGTCCAGCCCTCAAGTCCACTCATTGAAATCTATGGGATGTGATCTTAAATGTCTCTGATAGACAAGTGCTTCAAGCCATTCCTCAGCAGATCTGGCTGGATTGTTAGCTCCTGTTCCCCACTATTCCCTGCTCCAGAATCATCCTGGAGTACAAATAGAACCTCAGAGTCATGGAGCAAGACGACACAGAAACAGTCCCTTTGGCCTGCGAATCTTCACTGATCAACACCCCCCTGTTTTCACTAACCCTACATTATTCTTCCTTCTCCACAGCTTCTTAACGTCTGTCTTCTTTTTCCATAACCTTCTCCTCCACCAATGAATGTTTTAGGGATTATTTTTTAATGCTCTGGCCATCCTGTCAGTGCTTGCCCTTCCTTCCCTGACCCACCAAACCTCTCAAATGAAAATAAAACTTTCTGTACCATCGTTACTTTTTTGAATATCTTTTATTCATTGTTCTTTATCTCTCTACAATATTGTCTATATCCCTATTTCCCTTATCCCTAACCAGTCTGAAGAAGGGTCTCGACCTGAAACCTCACCCATGTCTTCTCTCCAGAGATGCCGCCTGTCCCGCTGAGTTACTCCAGCTTTTTGTGTCTATCTTCGGTTTAAACCAGCATCTGCAGTTCCTTCCAACACACTTTCTGCAATGTCTCTTCTATTTTACTTTGTGCCCACTTGCCTTAAACATGAGATCCATCACCAGCTTCCTCAACCCCCCTCCCATGAAATCCAGACTAGCCAACTTCCTTTCCTGAGTTCAGAGCTTATCATATAGTTATCACATCAATTTACTCCTCTTGTGTACTGTCACTTGCAATTTCAAATCTATAGCCCTAATTCAGTTTAAATATTCATCGGGTTGTACAGCCTGAAACATACCCTTCAGCCCAACTCATCCATGCCGATTCAAGATGACTTCCTAAGCTAATCCTATGTGTCTGGATTTGGCTCATGTCCCTCTAAATCTTTTCTATTCAGGTACCTGTCCAGATGTTTATTGAACACTGTAATTGTACCCACCTCTTCTGGACGCTTGTATCTTGTACCTGTCACCCTCTGTGAAAAACCTCCCCTTCAGGCCCTCCCCAAACCTTTACCCTCTCACCTTAAACCTATGTCTTCTAGCTTTCAACACCCTTATCTGGGGAAAAAGATTGAGAAAGCTTTCCAGAGAAAAAAAAAACCCCTTGACTGCTCTATTTTCCATCCTTGAACATTTCCACCCTCTGTTTAATCTGTCAAAAGTAATTCATCTTTACAACAAAGAACCTTTGGTGGGTAAAATATTCTACGTAATGTAATGTAAAATCCATCTGCCTTTGCCAAATCCTGCCCAATACCCCCTGAGTTTCTCCATCACTTTGTGTTTTGTTCAAGATTCCAGCATCTGCAGTTCCTTGTGTCTCCTCCCCATTACTTCCTTGTTAGGCATTGACTTCTTCTGTAAACAAAAGGGAGAAGACTGTCAGGATATACGCTACACACTTTGCAGCCTGTGGAGAAGATAATTAAATGAATCACACATCAGATGAAAGTGATTGTACTATGTGAGCTTCCACCATCAGATGTAACCGACCCAAGTGTACACCATGCAATGCGGATACGACAGTACCATGAATAGATTTACAGACAGGCACATGATTATGTAATTTATATCAGCACCAAGACCTCCTTGGTATTAGATATTAATGGTCAATTGGTCAGTGGAGGTGCTATGGTTGAGGTTCGTCCGATCCAACATATACACACACACTTTCCAGCAAGATAGATGAAGCACAATATGTCGCGCCTTGTACCCACCGATGATTCTTTCTTTGAAGAGATTAATTGCTTTTGACAGGTCTATTCTATATACTGACTGTGAGTAGAATAAGTTCCTGTTTAATTTGGTGCTTGTATCCACATTCTTTTGGAAATGAAAATCATAATAGATTGTAAAATTTCCAACAAATATCAAAGATTCATGTGCTGTGCCTCGGAAAGGTGTTAATAGTGGATGGGAAAGGTCCCCATTAGGCAGTATTCCACCAAAACTGCACAATGATAAAGTTTCCTCTCAAAATATTCAATCGGTGTTCAATTGACGACTCGGTCTCTGGCTATTAATTCATTCGCTCAGGGACTCTCTGGGGGCTTGTCCACCACAAAATGGTATTTGTTTGACTACTCCTGCACTATACAGAGTGAAATAGGCCATATTGTTAATTTGTTTCCTGTGTCACATGTACTTAGATAATAATCTGTACTTCTGTGTTTCAGCAAATTGATTTTATTTTATCGAACTACAGCCTGCACGCCATCCAAGCTTCGTGCCGGTCCAAAGACGGCACCATCTCCATAATTGAACAAAATGAGAATATTTTTACAATATTAACGGGAATTTGATGTTATTTGCGACCCTGCTGGTTCCAAGATTGCCAACACATAAAGAAAACATTGAAGAAAATGTTGACATTGTTTTATTACGTTGCCTGGATGGAGAGCACTGTTATTGGGTTATAATTATAAAGAACACTGGACTCCACTCCTTCCTGTTGATCATAAAGACTGGATTTTTGTTTAGGGTCATTTGTGATGAGTGTTACTTGGTATTTTGGTTATCTATTTTGATTGACAGGGTAGCCCATGACTGCTCTCTGAACCCACTCTAGTGAATCTGGAGACTTATGGAAAATGTACATAATCAAGTCGGCTCTGTTCCACCAGCGTTTTCTCCGTTGAAAAAATAAATAGAGATAGGTAAAGAAGTAAATAAATAGCTTCCTTTTACTTGTGCTCTCTGCTTACTCATGCTGCTGTGCAGATGCCCGCTCATATATGAAGTGGGGATCATTCAACTCCCACCCGACTCCGTGGCAGCCTGGGTGCTGCTTCCCAGATCCAGGGTAATGCCCGCTCTCCATTCTAACTTGGGTAAGGTCACCCTTGGCACCTACACTGAGCCATACACATGTCCCCAGTGCCCAGACATCCCACTGCACAGCTGGTGAAGACCTTTGTAAAGGCCTGTTGGTGGACATCTGACATGCACTGAGGTAAACCTGAAACTCTTACCCTTGAAACATGCCCCAGGATGAACGGTCCCTGTTCATTCCCCTGTCTAGTACTATGACACCGCAGCCACATTGAAACAGACTCTTGAGAATGTGCTCCCTGTGCCTGTACAATGGTCCTGACTCAATGTCATACTCCGGCACCAACACCGACTTATAGTCTAAAATCATCCTCCTCTTTCAGTTGATGTCCCTTGTCCACTGCCCCGGTCCAGTGTCTAACTGACATAGCAACCAGTCTTCAAGACTAAGATGAAGTACTGAGCTGGGCCACCCGACCTGACTTGAACCAGAATGTTTCAGCAGAATATACACTTGAACCTTCCTGAGCCGTCACCTATCGGTGGGTCTCAGTGGCATGGGGTCAAATGGTCAGGCTCTCCAGTGAAGACTAGGGAAGGCAGTTTGTTAGCCCATGACTATGTTATTTACAGAGGCTACAGACAGGTTCCTCTTTAAATGGTGTGTTTAGCAGGGGAGCATTTTAGGTTACTTGTGGGAAATAGTGTAAAACATTTTCCTGCTCTTTGTGGGCATTACAGACTCTTGGATTAGTTAAGCACTAGTTAGGCACACAGTATGTTAAATTCTGTCTTTGTTTGATTGCTGTAGGGTTAGCCTAACAGATGAGTTGGTGTGGACTCAATGGGCCGAAGGGTCTATTTCCATGTTGTCTCTCTCTATGACCATTGCAAAGTGAATGATAATCCCAATTAAGTATTGGATTGAAATTTAACTTCCCTAAAAGCCTGCTTTTGGAACACAGAGCTTAAAGAACATAAGAAGATTGGGTCAAGAGTAGTCCGCTCTGTCCCTCTGGTCTGCCTTACTATTTAATATGATCTTGACAGATCTGCTCCATTCCTCTATGCCCTCAATTCTCTGATCCATCAAAAATGTACATACTTCCGTTTTAAATACCCCAACGATCCTACTTCCACCACCCACTCTGGGAGACAATTCCAGACATCAGCCCTCACTGCAAGAGTCAAGTCAAGTCAATTTTATTTGTATAGCACATTTAAAAACAACCCACGTTGACCAAAGTGCTGTACATCTGATTAGGTACTAAGGAAAAAATGAAACATACAGTAGCACGCAAACATAACAGCACATAGAAAACAGTTCACAGCGCCTCCTTAATGAGCCTCAAACGCTAGGGAGTAGAAATAGGTTTTGAGCCTGGACTTAAAGGAGTCGATGGAGGGGGCAGTTCTGATGGGGAGAGGGATGCTGTTCCAGTCTAGGAGTTGCAACCGCAAAAGCGCGGTCACCCCTGAGCTTAAGCCTAGACCGCGGGATAGTGAGTAGCCCCAAGTCGGCCGACCTGAGGGACCTGGAGTTAGAGAGGTGGGTTAGAAGATTTTTGATGTAGGGGGGGGAACGTCCATTTAGGGCTTTATATGTGAATAGGAGGAGCTTGAAGTTGATTCTGTACCGTACAGGGAGCCAGTGGAGAGAGGCCAGAATCGGCGTGATGTGGTCCCTTTTACGGGTACCCGTCAGGAGTCTCGCTGCGGCGTTTTGGACCAGTTGCAGGCGGGACAGGGAAGATTGACTGATCCCAGTGTATAGGGAGTTGCAGTAGTCTAGGCGGGAAGAAATGAAAGCGTGAATGAGGAGATAATAATCCCATCAGTCGGGGCTGGATCAGACTCGGGTGTGATAACTGTAGTTATAAACATGTTGAAACAAGGAACTGCAGATGCTGATTTGCAAAAAAAGACACAAAGTGCCGGAGTACCATAGCGGGTCCTGAAAAATCACCTATCCATGCGGGTCCTGATCCGAAACCTCACCAACCCATTTCTTCAGAGATGCTGCCTGACCCACTGAGTTATTCCAGTATTCTGTGACTTGTTCTAAACAGGTTACAGCCCTGTAACCCTTGGTGGAGTTATCTGATTTTGGAATGTCCTCCATCACTTACAAAATGAATGGACCTCTCCATCCAATACTGCGACACCATACTGCTTGCCACAACATGACAAAATCAACAAACTGCTATATACATGTTAGACAATAGACAATAGACAATAGGTGCAGGAGTAGGCCATTCAGCCCTTCGAGCCAGCACCGCCATTCAATGCGATCATGGCTGATCACTCTCAATCAGTACCCCGTTCCTGCCTTCTCCCCATACCCCCTCACTCCGCTATCCTTAAGAGCTCTATCCAGCTCTCTCTTGAAAGCATCCAACGAACTGGCCTCCACAGTTGAGAGGAGCTGCATGCTTTATACCTGAAAATATGGTTGCAACCAGTGGTTGATGTATGTGGTGTAATTCAGCTTTGAGAGGAAAGCTCACATCAGATAATGGTTAAAAAAGAAAACACCACGTCCCTGTTGGCAAGACAAATAGATAGCTGTGGTCTTTTCATGCCAACCACAAAATAAAACAGATGGTTCGAGTTTATTGGAGTGGCTGAGCTATTATGCTTTTACATTAATATCAAGCATGTTTTCCAGAGGTGCTGCCTGGCGCGCTGAGTTACTCCAGCATTTTGTGTCTTTTTCGGACAACCAGCATCTGCGGTTCCTCGTGTTTAAAGAGTTAAGTTTGTCAGAAAATACACAAGCAGTGGACCAACCCAGAACTTGCATCTTTATCGTTTTTAGCCACAGATTTAAACCAAATTTAAATCTTGGAATCAGTTCTATTGCATTTCTAAACAAACAATTGTGGCGCTATCTCATCGATTGAGTTGTTAGTTAGTACATTTTTCATTGACAAATTGGCTTGTGATTTTAGGCTCAAGGTGTAATCTTTTCATATCCCGAGTTTATGCTCTCTACATTCTACCATTTGTGGCTCAGTACTATTAGCACTTTGACAGCAAATGTTTTTATTTTAAACAGCTTCCTGGGCAATGCTCCCAACGAGAACAGATCTAAAGGAACAAGATCAAAGAAGCCACCCAGCATGTGGTGTAGCTGGTCAGTAAGACAGAGCAATTGGTGAATTCATTATCCAATTTCAAATCCTATTATTTTCAATAGGAGTTGCACTGCAGGTGTGGTGTAAGTTTGACATAATGCTAATGACATCCATTCCACAGCTCGGGCACAAAATGAGCTTTGTAGAAAAGTGACCTTAAAACTTTAATGATATTCTTTAAAAATTTCACAAAAATAAAATTATTTTTGGTGCCATTAATCAGTGTGTACCACACTTAGAGAGCCTGATGAAAATGTATTACTTCATTTTAACCAGTTACATTGAATAAGCAATATATTGCTTAGTCAATGCAGTAGATGGTAACAGATATGCAATATGCATCAGGACCTGGTAGTTCATTGAGGAAACTACAAAATGTTATTGAGCTGTATGGCATTGAAACATGAATGCAGACTATTTATTTTGTAAATGTTCTAATTACAACTGAGAACCTACTCGAACTGACTCCATTTGATAATTATCCTTTACCCCTTTCTCTGTTCCTGTTACTTGCACAATGTTTAAGTGGGTTTCTCCCCTCATCAACACAGGGCAATGCATTTGTCAGGGATCTAGCTTTACACATTTGTACTAGCGAATGGATTCATGTATGGTGCAGGTATGTATAAATGGTCACTTTATATTTACCCTGGAGGCCTTTACACTTCCAATCTGAAGTGTGAGCTTGCTTCTTGCCTCAGGAGGCCAGACAGTGCATGAAAAACTGGTGCAATGTGACCAAATGTAGCCACCACTATCTGAAAATGGACCCAGGAAACTCTGAAATTCCCTCCCTAAATCTCTGTCTTGTGCACAGAAGAAATTCACCTTCGACGGGCAGTCATTCAAATTGAATTTTAGAGGCGGAGGATAAGACATAGCCATTGATGGTTCAATGGCAAAATTTGATGATGCAAAACTAGATTTCAGTTTCAGTTTAGTTTATTGTCACGTGTACCGCAGTACAGTGAAAAGCTTTTGTTGCGTGCTAACCAGTCAGTGGAAAGACAATACATGATTACAATCGAGGCATTCACAGTGTACAGATACATGATAAGGGAATACTGTTTAGTGCAAGATAAAACCAGTAAAGTCCAATCAAAGATAGCAGAGGGTCACCAATGAAGTAGATAGTAGTTCAGGACTGCTCTCTAGTTGCAGTAGTATGGTTCAATTTCCTGCTAACAGCTGGGTCATTGCAGAGATGCTTTGATGCACCATATATACAGGTTAAATGAATGGTCAAGAACATGCGAATTAACAGATAGAAATCAGAAAGTAGGAATAAACTGTTCATTTTCAGGTTGGGTAGCTGTGACTATTGGAGTGGTGCAGGTAATGGTGCTGGGCCTGTGCTGTTCATAACGTTTGTCAATGAATTGGTTGAGAGGACCAAGTGTAATATGTCCATGTTTGTTGGTGATACAAAACTGGGTGCCATTTTAGGTGGTGAGGAGGATACTGATAGACTTTGGGGAGATCTAAACTGGGTATGTGAATGAGCAGGCATGGTAGATGGAAAAATGTAAGATCATTCACAATGGTAGAAAAATAGAAAAACAGTAAATTTTAGAAATGAATAGAGATTGAAAAATGGTGGTATTCAGAGAGACCTGGGTATCCTTGTACACAAATCACTGAGAGTTAATGTGCAAGTAAAGCAAATAATTAGGAAGGTAAACAATTTATTGGCCTTTAATGCAAGAAGATTTGAAAGTATGAGTGGAAAAATACTACCAAATTATCCAGGATCCTGATGAATTGTCACTAGAATATTGTGCACACATTTGGTTTTGTTACCAAAGGAAGGATATGTATGTTTCAGAGGGAGTGCACTTTGGTTCACAAGATTGAATTAAAAGATGATTCCTGGGATTTATTTTTTTTGTGAAATGAGGAGAGCTTAATCAGATAGACCTGCTTTCCTTTGAGTTTTGAAAAATGAGTTGTGTCCTCAATTGAAACATAGAAATTTCCTACACAGATTGAAGGGTAATTCTTGGAGCTGATATGGTCCTTGGCTGGGGTGTCTAGAACCAGGACTCACAGTCTCTAAGCAAGGGTTTGGCCACTCGAGACAGAGATGACATGAAGCTTCTTCACCCAGAAGGTGATGCATTTTGTTGCAATTCACTACCCAGGATGCTAAGTTACTAAGTATATTCAAAGCAGCAATTGATAGGTCTTTATATGTTAAGGGGTCAGATATGTGATTGTATTGGACAGCAGCATTGAGATAAAAAGGTTAGATATGATTTCATTGAATGTCAGAACAGGAACAAGGGACTGAATGGCCAATTCTTGCTTGTTTATCTACGCTTGTTGCAGCACTCCAATAGAGTGTTTTGCGATATTTTATTATGTGAAAGGTGCATGTGAATATTTTTGATGAAATAGAAGATCACAGAGACGGAAACAGCGAGCAATTTGGAAATAATTACTGATTGATTAAAAACTGCAGTTGTATCTTCAAGAGTGTTTATTATTATCTGGATCACAGTATTTTGGATGAAGTAGGAATGGGATTCAGATGACAGATGTGAACTTGATAAGACTTGACATATTTAAGCTGGATATTAATGTACAGGGAAGAAGTGGTTAAAGAAATGAGAGGGAAAGATATAATAGAGCAATGAATTGGCACTGAATGCAAGGGCATTGTGTTCTCTTCTCTTGGCTTAGTTGGAAACAGGCTTCAAGGGGGCATAATCCAAAAGCATCTAACATTAATTCATTCTAATAAAATGTTGACTCTGCTTCCCTCTTTGTGGATATTGTCTGGCCCACTAAACATTCTCTATTTGATTCAACAGGACCAAAAAGGACAGGAGGAGTTGGCAAGTACATTGTGTATAAACTATGTGGGATGATGCATTCGGATGGAAAGAGTGAGAATAAACAATGGAAAATAAATAATAGCATTATTCAGGAAGCAGAGGTCATAAGGTCGTAAATGATAAGAGCAGAATGAGGCGATTTGGCCCATCAAGTCTACTCCACCATTCAATCATGGCTGATCTATCTCTTCCACCTAACCCCATTCTCCTGTCTTCTCCCCATAACCGCTGACACCCCTGACAAGCTGCTTGCCCCATGGATTACTCTTCATGGATTCCAATAGATTTCTGCTTATAGAATATAACGGTTTTCTCCATTAATTTCTAGTGCTTATGTGCAACAATGAATCTGGCAGAATGGTTAATACAACCATTGATGAATTGATGAATAGATGATCCGTGGCTTGAATCATGGATTTCAAAATCTAGGAAGTTTTGCTAAATTTCTTTGTAACACGATGAGCAGGCTGGAAAATGCTATTCAACTCAGGGCATCACTTCATCAAATAAGGCTTTAGAATGTGTACTGAAAGAATTTACGCCAATGGTCAGGGAAATATAAATTTCAGTTTTAGAGAAAGGCTGAAGAAGGTGGAAGCAAACCAAGAAATGATTCAATAGAGTTGCTTAAAATTTTAAAGGTTAAAATAAAATGAATAGAGAGATGTTTGTAATGATCAACATTATCATTGTACTACTGCCTCCCTTATCAAACTTTCCTTTTAAATGCATCTTTGCTTTCGCCTCAGCCACTCCAATATGCATCACCACAGTGTAATCAGAACAGGAATTCTGGCTAACATTTCTGCTATATGGAGCCAGACTTTTTTAATTCAGTTTCTGCCCGTTATGAGGCAAACTATTAACTGGCCACATTCTCTCTTCTGCCCTTTCCCTTTGGGCAGAAGATACAAAAGACTGAAAGCATGTACCACCAGATCCAGGAACAGCTTCTTTCCCACTGTTAGACTACTGAACAGTCCTCTCATAAGCTGTGTGTAGTCCCGATCTCCCAACCTACCTCATTATGACCCTTGCACTTTTTTCATCTACACTTTCCCTGTAGCTATATAGCTAGAATGCTGTAACACTGAACAGTATTCTGAATTGTGTTATTTTTCTCTTTGCAACTTTGCAACAAGTACAACTCTTGCACGTGTATGCCTTGATTATACTCATGCTTAGAAGGATTCAACTGGATAGCATGCAAACAAAGTTTTTCACAATATCTCAGCATATATGACAATAATATACCAATATCAATCAACAACCCTGGAGTCTTTTTGGTCTGTGTAGCACAACGGCTGAATTTATAAACCCACTGAGTCATCATGGGATCCACACTTGCTTTGATCTCACTTTTAAAATTATGTTTACTATTTTGGCTGCCACCTGCAGAGTTAGGACAATAATTGACTCCAGCTGTGTCACTCCTACCATTGCTGTGGCTTGACTGAAATTCATGAATTTGGAAGATCCAGCATGCCTCTTGCAATCTGTTTGGTGAAACTCTGACTTGGTTTGTCTATCTATCAACAATCAATAGTGTAAGTACATTGATGTCCAATTATCTTAATTGTGTCGAAAGACAACAGCAGTTCATCGTCTTGTTTCAGTTGTTGTTTCTTAACAAAAGTAATCCTGACTGCATGAGGATGGTGGGTACAATGCAACAAGAAAACATGCTGAAAACACAGCAGGTCAGGCAGCATCTGCGAAGAATTAACATTTCAGATCTGTGGCCCTTTGTCAGATCTTGGGAAAGGAAAGATGCAAGTTAGTTTTCAGTAGAAAAGAAGGTTGGGGTGAACAAAGGGAGAGTGTGTGATAGGATGAGTCGAAATGGCTACATGAGAACTGGTATCAGCACTTGAAGCTTCTGGGTCTAAATAACGAGTTGTTACCAGTAAGGTGTAGGCTCCTGCCCAGCAGGCTAGACATATGTGTTTAGGATGAATGACAATGAGCCAACATCATATAAAAACAGAATCTTGAAATTGCTCAGCAAGTCAGCAGCATCTATGGGAAGAGAAACAGTCAACATTGCAGATGAGGGACCCTTCATCAAGCTTGAGATGAGAACATTCCTCACTCACCTTCCCTCCTACAGAACACTAACTTGCTTCTCTCCCTTTCCCAGTTCTAATGAAGGGTCACACACCTAAAAGATTGACGGTTCATCTTTCTACAGATTATGTCTGGCCTGTTGACTTTGTCCAGCATTTTCTATTTTGTTTCAGCTTCCAATCAACTACAGTTCAGTAGATATTATATATTGCTTACTATATGTTGCTGGTTCTACTTATTTAGATATAATTTCCATGCTGTGTCACCAATCTCAGGCTTGTATGTCTGAAGATTTATAGAATGGTCTACATTACAGTGGTTAATAAGCAATTCTGAATTAAAGTTACAGTGCTGACTTTGTGTACTTGGCACTTGAGCATAGAAATTGATAGCAGAACACGAAGAAACAACGTTTTCTCTTGATCATTGGCACTTCTACTTCCATCCCGCTGATGATGAAAGTATTTGTGACTGTTCAGGCCACTGTGCAGGATCTAGACTGAGCAGAAAAGTCCCACAAGCATGTCCAGATAATTACTAACATGAATCTAACCCATGGCCCAGGACTTTAGTGTGGGCAACAAAAACTGGTTAAATGTGTGGCACACAATCACTGCGCTGGTCTCTTTTGAAACTTACAGTGCCACCTTGTGCACCTTGACAGGTTTATGCATCTTAATACACACATGTTTCTCAGGAGAGTGCTTATTTGTGGGCAAGAATGCTCAGGATGTAAGTAGGAGGCAAGGATTCATGCCATTTCACCCATATGGTGCCAGTATCCATTCTGCTCATTGCAATTATAGCAGCTTACAGATTTGGGCCTTTGTGTGCAAGCGAATAGTGGGAATGCTTCTCATTATTTTGATCAGAATTTGAATTGCTAATGATGTGTGTTAAATAATAGAGTTTTAAAATAAAATTATCAAATTTTACCAACAGTATTACTACAATGAAAACATGTGCACTCGTTACATCATACTCAAAGGACTATTCATCTGCCAATTGATGGGATCTAAAGTAATTTTACGATGATTAAAATCATTTGGAATTGAATAAGAATAGTAATTCAATCGTAACATTCCCTCTCAGTTTTGACTACAGCAGAGTAATGGACTGGTGTGTATTGTACTATATTAATAGGTTCAATGAGACACTGAGAGGGATGAATCATGTTTCAGCCACAATGCCACTTCCAGTTTGCCACGGGGATGGTAAAATCTTGGAAAATGGCAGGATTATGAAATATTCATGAATTAGATGTAGACTGCACTAAATGTCCATATATCCTTTTTGTTGGAAGTGTGGGATATAAATTGCCGTTGCCTTGCAGAGTCTGGTGTGTATCACAAAGAATGTGATTTTTAACCATATAGGTTCCTGTGCATACAGTTCAATGGGTCAGAAATGAAAGGACATTTTATGTGAACATTTTGTTTGGGTGAAACAGCTGTGTGTTATATTTTATTTATACGACGTGTGTGGGCTGAATACCAATGCATTATTTGTGGGGAAAGGCCTGGTTTCCACTTGGCACTCTCCCATCGCGATGAGGCTGGGATTTGGAGCCTGTGGAATGAAACAACATTTTTTTGTTAGCCCAACATTTTTCCGCCTCTTTACACTACAGGCTGTAAATGTACACATACTTACACTCACCTTTTACACAACTTCACTCAAGCGGAAAGCTATTTTGTTCCGTTTCTTAAAGTTTATCATCAGTACTTTTATTAATGATACAAACTTTCCCTGCAGATCCGCAGATTTCATGAGAGTAGCACCTGGTGGCATGATTCTAAGTTATAAATTTAATACCTTGTGCTATGTCCAATTAAATATTCAAATTTCTGGTGTAATTCAACTTTTATTTCCAAGCCCTCTGGAATATTCCCATCAATGACTAACAAAAGAATATTAGAGACGTGTAATTACTACAATGCACTTGTTCCCATCAGGGGACCATCTAATATTCAGTTAACAGCAGGAAACTTCCTTACTTATCGCCATTCACTCTCAGGTTTATGGGATGAGAATAATCATCTCTGTCAATAAGAGCAAAATACTGCAGCTGCTGGAATTCTGAAATACAAATAGAAAATCCTGGTAACGTTCAGGAAATCAGGCGGTGACGTGGAGAGAGAAAAATGAGTTAATGAGCCTTCATCAGAGTTGTGAAATATTAGAGTAGTAGAGGGCTTTATGTATTCACTGAATCAGAGAGGATGGAGGGGGTAAAGGGGGGAAATATCTTTGGTCAAGACATTAAATGAGAATAGGGAGAATAGTGTAAGGCAAGGTAGAATTAAAATGGGATAAGTTTTAAAAAAATGGACTGAAAGAGATTAGTTTAGTTTACGGATCTGAGGAAGGGTTCCGACCCGAAAAGTCAACTGTCCATGTTCTCATGAGATGCTGCCTGACCCGTTGAGTTGATCCAGCACATTGTTTCTATCTTCAGTATAAACCAGCATCTGCAGTTCCTTCCTACACATTGGTTTAGATTATTTTAGTGATACAGCGTGTGATACAGGTCATTCGGCCCACCATGTCCACACCAAGCATTGACCATCAGTTCACACTGGTTCTGTTATTCCACTTTCCCAGACCCGACACAGTAGGGACAATTTTGTTTTACACAGAGGCCAATTGACCTACAAACTCGCATGTCTTTGTGATGTCGAAAGAAACCGGCGCAACCAGTGGAAACCCACACTGACATAGGGAGAACATGCAAACTCCATACAGACAGCACCCTGGGTTAGGATTGAACCCAGGTGGTGCCAGCAATGGCTGCCTCGCTAACAGTCTGTCAGTCCCCTCCTCTGTTGTTTTATAGTACGTGTTAAATGTATGTTTTAGTGTTCATTAGCTGGTTTTATGGGGGGGGGGGGGGGGGGTAGTTGGGGGAAACTCTTCTAATCTCCTACCTTGACGGAGATGCACATTTTTTGGGAGCTTCAAGCTGCAAGAGCTTCGACCACCAGCTGCGGGAGCTTCGGTCGCCCTGACGAATGGTTCTCCTGCCCCGACCGCGGGAGAATAAAGCAGGAAGAAGATTAGACTTTATTGCCTTCCATCGCAGTGAGGAATGTGGGGAATCCGCCGTGGTGGATGTTTATGTTACCTTTTATGTAGCTGTGTGTCTTGTTGCTTTTTTTTTAGTATGGCTGTATGGTAAAACAAATATCACTACCTTAATTGGTACACATGACAATAAAAGACCTTTGAAATCTTTGAACACAGGTGTCTGGCACTGTGAGGCAGCAACTCTACCAGCTACGCCACTGTGCCACCCTTAATGTCACTAGTGTCATTGTAATTAGAGTTAAACGGTATGGAAACAAGCTCTTTGGCACGTCGGGTCTGACCTGACTATCAAACACCCATTTTATTCTCCCCACATTCCCATTTTATTCTCCCCACATTCCCATCAACAACCCTCCAGAATCTCCCGCTCACCTGCACACTATCGACAGTTTACAGGATTGATTAACCTATCAAGGTATGCAAGGCCATAAAGTGACTAACTGAAGATTCTCCTGTTTTTATTGGATCAGTGGAAGAGGTCAAAGAGAGAGATAACCGATGAATCAACAGCTAACCAAAATTTCAGAGTCGGACCTGACAACTGAAAATAAGTATTTCACCATACATTCCCCCTAATCCATGTTTCATTGTGTTTAGCTTTACTTTATTCGTGTATAGTATTATCTGATTTAATTGGAGATCATGCAAACAAAAGCTTTTCACTGTTTCTCAGTACACATGACAATAATACACCTATCTCGTATATTGCCTCTCTCCTCAGTTTAGTGAGATGGATCGTGAGCAGAGGGGCATACGCAGGGAAGAAAAGTGGTGCCACACAGTCGTAGCTGTCTCACAGCTCCACTCACCCAGGTTCAATTCCATCCTCAGGTGCTATCTGTGTGGAGTTTGCACATTGACCCTGTGACCTTGTGGATTTGCCCCAAATTTTCCAGTTTACTTCCACACCCCAATGGCATTCTGCTTGTCAGGGTGAATTGGCTACTGTGATTTGCCCCTAGTGTATGGGAGGGAGGGGTGATTAAATAACCGTTGGGATGTTCATGAGCATGTGTGAGAGAATAGGGGGGAGCAAAACAGTGTAGGAATGGGACTGAGAGGTTTGCCCTAAGAGCTAGTATATAATCCTTGGACTGAGTGGCCTCCTCCACCTATGGCAGAAGGAAATATGATATGAGTAATCATTAATATTTACATGGCAGACACGTATTTGAATGTATACAGTACCTGCATTTGATATGCCTAGCAAAGTGCTGACCTGAAATGTTTTCTGACCGTTCCCTGCACTGATGCTGCCTGAACCACTGAGTTCCTCCAGCGCTCAGTGTTTTGTTCAAGATTCTAGCATCTGCAGTTCCTTGTGATTCCAAACTTAAACATAAATTCCTTTGCATTCTCCTGCAAGTACAGTAGAGTGTAAGAAATAGAAATAAATTCACTTTTCACCTGATAAAGGATTTGGGGCTTGGAGAGTGGGACAGAGAGTGATAAAAGAATGACAGAAACGTACATGCAACGGGAGGCTTTCTGCTCGTTGTTTCCATATTGGCAGATAAAGACTTTACTTTATACTTTAGAGATTCAGCACAGAAACAGGCCCTTGGGTCTAATGAGTCCACACCAACCAGCGAACACTAACCAACAACACCAACCAATACCAACCAACACTAACACCATCCTACACACTAGGGACAATTTACAATTTTACTGAAGCCAAATAACCTATAAACCTGTACATCTTTGGAGTTTTCGGAAGAAACTGGAACACCCGGAGAAAACCCACACGATCAAGGGAAGAACGTACAAACTGAATAGACAGCACCCGCAGTCAGAATCAAACTGAGGTCTCTGGCACTGTCAGGTGGCAACTCTACCGCTGTGCTGCCCTTTAGAGCTATTCAGATAACCCATTTAGACTGGAGCCTTACAAGGTATAATCATAATGAAAACTCTCCACTCCTCGCAACATTGTCTTAGATCTCTTCCAGATGCTTTGTGGTGTGTCCTGTAACTTGATGGCATCGATGCAGATGGTACTCCACTTCTTTACACAGATGCTGCCTGAACTGCTGAGTGTTTCCAGCATTTTCTGTTTTTTCTTTGAGGGGAGTTTCATAGATTAATGAGCTTTTGAGAGAAAAAGTAATAACGGTATTTCCATCTTAAATTGGTTGCCCCATATTGTAGATTCTCTCACGAAAGAAAACACCCTCCCTGCAATCACCCTGTGAATACCCCCTCATCATTGTATGTGTTTCAGCCAAGATCCCTCTTGCTCTTTTAAACTCCAGTGGATACAACCTTTCCTCACAACGTCATTCCATGTACTCAAATAAAATAGAAGTGCTGGATGAATTCAGTGACTCAGACTGCATGCATGGAGGGAAGGGATGGGTGACATCCAGGTGCTGTCAGGAACCTTCTTTAGTTACTCCAACACTTTGTGTTTTTGCTCATGATTCCAGCAGTTCCTTGTGTCTTCATTCCATGTACTTACCTATTAAACCTTCTCTGATGCTTTAATATTCTTCCTTCAATAAGGAAGCCAAAACTGCACAATATTCCAGCTGTAGTCTCTCCAATGGCGGATATAACTGAAACATAACTTACTTTTATACTCCATTCCTCTTGTAATGAACAATCACATTCTGTTAGTTTTCTTAATCAATTGCTTCACCTCCTTACTAGCCTTTTCTGGATCATGCACAAGACTCTCTGCATCTCAGAACTTCACAATCCCACACCATTTAGATAATATGCCTTTTAAAAAATGTTTCCTGCCAAATGTACAATTTCATATTATCTCGATTTGCTAAATGAGATGCCCACTCTCACATCACATAAAATACTATTTTTTCGTCTACTCTGTTTCCTGTTTCTGAACAATGAATGGCCTAGATAGAGAGGACGTAGAGAGGATGTTTTCACTAGTGGGAGAGTGTAAGAAGAGGGGACATAGCCATAGAATAAAAGGACCATACCTTTAGTATGGAAATGAGGAGGAATTTCTTTAGCTAGATGGTAGTGAATCTGTGGAATTCATTGCCACAGATGGTTTTGGAAGCCGATTCATTGGGTATTTAAAGTGGAGATTGAAAGGTACTTGATTAGTAAGGGTGTCAAGGGTTACGGGGAGAAGGCAGGAGAAGGGGGGTGAGATGGAAAATAGCCATGATTGAATGGAAGTGCATACTCGATGGGCTGAATGGCCTAATTCTGCTCCTATGTTTTATATCTTCTATCTACATCAAGGTAGTGGCCCCTACACCATGAGCTTTTATTTTCCAGAATGACTGAAGAACTACAACCTACAAACCTCTGAACCAAGAACTGGGAAATGGGATTAACTTAAGATTCATTTTTGGCTACCATGGTTATGATGGGTTGAATAACCTATTACATGTTCAGTAAATGTTTATGTTTCTACAGTATCTGTCCCCCAGTGTTGCTGAGGTAAAATGGTTCATGCCAAACACAATAACATATATAACAACAACTACAGCATGGAAACAGGCCTGTCCGGCCCTACCAGTCCACGCCGACCATTCTCCCTGACCTAGTCTCATCTACCTGCACTCA
This sequence comes from Rhinoraja longicauda, assembly GCF_053455715.1. Taxonomy (NCBI): domain Eukaryota; kingdom Metazoa; phylum Chordata; class Chondrichthyes; order Rajiformes; family Arhynchobatidae; genus Rhinoraja; species Rhinoraja longicauda. The sequence continues at coordinate 28,957,342 of NC_135968.1, read as the reverse complement.
GACCATAACCCTCCAATCCCCTCCTATCCATATACCTATCCAATTTACTCTTAAATAATAAAATCGAGCCAGCCTCCACCACTTCCACCGGAAGCCCATTCCATACAGCCACAACCCTCTGAGTAAAGAAGTTCCCCCTCATGTTACCCCTAAACCTTTGTCCCTCAATTCTGAAGCTATGTCCCCTTGTTGGAATCTTCCCCACTCTCAAAGGGAAAAGCCTACCCACGTCAACTCTGTCCGTCCCTCTCAAAATTTTAAAAACTTCTATCAAGTCCCCCCTCAACCTTCTACGCTCCAAAGAATAAAGACCCAACCTATTCAACCTCTCTCTGTAGCCTAAGTGCTGAAACCCAGGCAACATTCTAGTAAATCTCCTCTGTACCCTCTCCATTTTGTCGACATCCTTCCTATAATTTGGCGACCAGAACTGCACACCATACTCCAGATTCGGCCTCACCAATGCCCTGTACAATTTCAACATTACATCCCAACTTCTATACTCGATGCTCTGATTTATAAAGGCAAGCATACCAAACGCCTTCTTCACCACCCTATCCACATGAGATTCCACCTTCAGGGAACAATGCACAGTTATTCCCAGATCCCTCTGTTTCACTGCATTCCTCAATTCCCTACCATTTACCCTGTACGTTCTATTTTGATTTGTCCTACCAAAATGCAGCACCTCACACTTATCAGCATTAAACTCCATCTGCCATCTTTCAGCCCACCCTTCCAAAAGGCCCAAGTCTCTCTGTAGACTTTGAAAATCTACCTCACTATCAACTACTCCACCTATCTTAGTATCATCTGCATATTTACTAATCCAATTTGCCACACCATCATCCAGATCATTAATGTAAATGACAAACAACAGTGGACCCAACACAGATCCTTGGGGCACTCCACTAGACACTGGCCTCCAACCTGACATACAATTGTCAACCATTACCCTCTGGTATCTCCCATTCAGCCATTGTTGAATCCATCTTGCAACCTCACTATTAATACCCAACGATTTAACCTTCTTAATCAACCTTCCATGTGGAACCTTGTCAAATGCCTTACTGAAGTCCATATAGACAACATCCACAGCCTTGCCCTTATCAATTTCCCTGGTAACCTCTTCAAAAAATTCAAGAAGATTAGTCAAACATGACCTTCCAGGCACAAATCCATGTTGACTGTTTCTAATCAGGCCTTGATTATCCAAATAATTATATATATTGTCCCTAAGTATCTTTTCCATTAATTTTCCCACCACAGACGTCAAACTAATAGGTCTATAATTGCTAGGTTTACTTTTAGAACCTTTTTTAAACAAAGGCACAACATGCGCAATGCGCCAATCTTCCAGCACCATCCCTGTTTCTAATGACGTTTGAAATATTTCCGTCATAGCCCCTGCTATTTCTGCACTAACTTCCCTCAATGTCCTAGGGAATATCCTATCAGGACCTGGAGACTTATCCACTTTTATATTCTTCAAAAGTGTCCGTACCTCCTCTTCTTTAATCCTCCTAATTTCCATCACTACTCTACTTGTTTCGCTTACCTCACATAATTCAATATCCTTCTCCTCGGTAAATACCGAAGAAAAGAAATTGTTTAATATCTCCCCCATTTCTTCCGGCTCAGCACATAGCTGTCCACTCTGACTCTCTAATGGACCAATTTTATCCCTCACTATCCTTTTGCTATTGACATATCTGTAGAACCCCTTGGGGTTTACTTTTACATTACTTGCCAAAGCAGCCTCATATCTTTTTTTCGCTTTTCTAATTTCCTTTTTAAGATTCCTTTTACATTCTTTATATTCCTCAAAAACCTCATTTACTCCCTGCCGCTTATATTTATTGTATATCTCCCTCTTTTTCCGAACCAAGTGTCCAATTTCCCTGGAAAACCACGGCTCTTTCAAATTATTATTCTTTCCTTTCCACCGAACAGGGACATAAAGACTCTGTACTCTCAAAATTTCACCTTTAAATATCCTCCATTTCTCTATTATATCCTTTTCATAAAACAACAATTTCCATTTCACTCCTTTTAAATCCTTTCTCATCTCCTCAAAATTAGCCTTTCTCCAATCCAAAATCTCAACCCTTGGTCCAGATTTGACCTTCTCCATAATGATATTGAAACTAATGGCATTATGATCACTAGACCCAAAGTGCTCCTCAACACATACCTCCGTCACCTGACCCATCTCATTTCCTAACAGGAGGTCCAACACTGCCCCTTCTCTGGTAGGCACCTCTACGTATTGCTGCAAAAAACTATCCTGCACACATTTTACAAACTCCAAACCATCCAGCCCTTTAACAGAATGTGATTCCCAGTCTATATACGGAAAATTGAAATCACCCACAATCACCACTCTGTGCTTACTACTAATATCTGCTATCTCCTTACATATTTGCTCTTCCAATTCTCGTTCCCTATTTGGCGGTCTATAATACACCCCTATAAGTGTTGCTAAACCTTTCTCATTTCTGAGTTCCACCCAAACAGCCTCCTTAATCGAGCCTTCTAGTCTGTCCTGCCAAAGCACTGCTGTGATATCCTCCCTGACAAGCAATGCAACACCCCCACCTCTTGCCCCTCCGATTCTATCACATCTGAAACAATGAAATCCTGGAATATTTAATTGCCAATCGCAACCCTCCTGCAACCATGTTTCACTGATCGCCACAACATCATACTTCCAGATGTCAATCCAGGCTCTAAGCTCATCCACCTTTCTTACAATGCTCCTAGCATTAAAATATACACATTTAAGGGACCCATCATTTCTTATTCTCAGTTTATTTCTTTTCCCTTCTTTCTCTCCTACATATTGGGTCTGAGTGTTTCCCTTTTCTGCCTCCTGCCTCACACACTGCCTATTAGCTATCTGTGTTTGAGTCCCTCCCCCCAACCGTACTAGTTTAAAGTCTCCGCAGTTATTTTAGCAAATCTCCCCGCCAGGATATTGGTTCCCCTCGGGTTCAGATGCAACCCGTCCTTTTTGTACAGGTCATACTTCCCCCAGAAGAGGTCCCAATGATCCAGAAACTTGAAACCCTGCTCCCTGCACCAGTTCCTCAGCCACGTATTTATCCTCCACCTCACTCCATTCCTATTCTCACTATCGCGTGGCACAGGCAGTAAGCCTGAGATTATTACTTTGGAAGTCCTTTTTTTTAACTCTCTTCCTAGCCCCCTGAATTCTCCTTTCAGGACCTCTTCCCTTATCCTACCTATATTGTTGGTACCTATATGTACCACGACCTCTGGCTCCTCTCCCTCCCCTTTCAGGATATCCTGGACACGCTCAGACACATCCCGGACACCAGCACCAGGGAGGCAAACCACCATCCGGGTCTCCCGACTGCGTCCACAGAAACGCCTATCTGACCCCCTCACTATAGAGTCCCCTATTACTACTGCTCTCCTCTTCCTTTCCCTACCCTTCTGAGCAACAGGGCCGGACTCCTTGCCAGAGGCCCGGGCACCGTCGCTGCCCCCAGGTAGGCTGTCCCCCCCCAACAGTACTTAAACAGGAGTACTTATTTCCAAGGGGTACAGCCACCGGGGTACTCCCTAGTCCCTGCCTCTGTTCCTTGCCCCCCCTAACAGTGACCCACTTGTCTACCTCCCGTGGTCTAGGAGTGACCACCTCCCTGTAACTCCTATCTATAACCTCCTCACTCTCCCTGATCAGACGGAGGTCATCAATCTGCCGCTCCAGGTTCCTAATACGGTCCCTTAGGAGCCCCATCTCGTCACACCTGGCGCAGATGTGGATGTCTGGAAGACTATCAGACTCCCAGATTCCCCACATCTGACACCCAGAACAAAAAACTGCCCTGGCAGTCATACTCTCCAAACAAAGCCCCGCGCTCAGTTACTAAACCTACCGCCCGGCCGCTACTCCAACCGCTCCAACCGCCCACCCAAAAGAACTGAGTGATCTCCTGGGAGAGGCGAAAAACCGGATAAAAAACCCAGGCCAATTTGGGAAAAAATCCGGGAAATTCCTCTCCGACCCCAAGCTAGGCGATCGAAACTAGTCCGGGAGATCACACAGGTCTTACTCCTTACAATCCCCACACACTACTTCCCAAGCAACACAGCTTGCTGCTACTGCTGATTGCTGCTGCTGCTGCTGCTGCTGCTACTGCTGATTGCTGCTGCTGCTACTGCTGATTGCTGCTGCTGCTACTGCTGATTGCTGCTGCTGCTGCTACAATAATGAGAACATTTGCAATCAGAACTATTTACAAGCTCTAAAAATCTGGAGTTTTCTTGAGTACCAAGGACATTTTCTCGAGGGCTTGGCAACTGATTTGTTAGCACACTAGCATGTGTACTGGCTGAGTGCTTCTCAGGTTTAGGATCAATCTTGTGATTCTTAATTTTCTTCAAAGGTTGTGCTTGAGTTCAAAATATCGTCAACAACTTTAGATTGTTAGACTTTGGACTTTAGAAATACAGTGCGGAAACCGGCCCTTCAGCCCACCAAGTCCGCACCGACCAGCGATCACCTCATATAAACGCACTATCCTACACCCTAGGGACAATTTACAATTTTTACCAAAGCCAATTGACCTACAAACCTGTACATCTTTGGAGTGTGGAAGGAAACCGGAGCATCCGGTGAAAGCCCATGCGGTCATGGGGAGAACGTACAAACTTTGTACAGGCAGCACCCGTAATCAGGATCGAACCTGGGTGTCTGCCGTTGAGTGTCAGCAACTCTACCGCTGCGCCCCTATGCTGCCACAAAGAAGAAATAAATGATCACCTCAAATTTTACAAGTAGCTGTAATTGCTGCAGGGTTGCTGCCTGGGGTTTGTGGTATTCTTGTGGTTCGATCATGTGGCATTTAATGATTATAGACCAAGCTCCGTTGGGCCCAAACCTCTCCTACATTGGTGCAGCACCCTCTCCTCCCCCCCCCTCCCCTCTCCCCCTCCCCCTCTCATCCCCTCCCCCTCCCTCCCCTCCTCCCTCCCCTCCTCTCTCCCCCTCCCCTACCCCTCCCCCCTTCCCCTCCCCCTCCCCCCCACTCCATCCCCCTCAACCCCCCTTATCCTCCCTCCTCCCCCCTCCCTTCCAAGGAGATAGATTTAAACTTTAAAATATGAATAACTTTAAAAATATAACACCGATTTCAATGAAACTTATTCCATTAGCACCAAAGGGACGACGATGAGTAAGATGGGCCTAAAATTGTCGTGCTATCGTCTACCATTTTGGCTGGAGTTCCGGAACAAACAAACAAACACACGAACGAGTTTTAGTATATAGATGGTACTTGATCACTTGACCATATACATGTAATGCTTAGTCCCAGGATATTTGTCCACTGCATGTGTCTCTGGTTGCTGACTATTTCCGTATCATTATGGCCTGAATCAAATATTTGACCCTTTGAGAATAAAACATTATTCATAACTCAAAGAGAAAACAATGAAGGATTCAAGGAAATGTACTGTTTAAATAAAACCTCTTGCGGTATTCCTAGGGTGCTGACTGCACTAAGAAACACTATTACCACTGATTCAACATAAACATCAATAATGTGAGGAATTTCTAACCAAAATTTTTGTTCATTTTTATGACCAATTGCAATATATCGCAAGTTATAAAAATAATAAATATAACCAAAGGAAAGGAAATGTAATTCACTGGAGGCACAAGACATTGCAGATGCTGGAATACTGAGTATAAAACAAACTGCTGCATCAACTCATATGTGAGGCAGTACATGTGGTGGGAAATGTGCAGATATTTCAGGTCGAGGTCCCCTTCTTCAGACTTCTCCAGTTTGAAGAAAGGTCTTGACCCCAAACACCGTCTGCCCATTTCACTCCACAGGTGCTGTCTGGCCCGTTGAGTGCCTCCAGAAGTTTGCTTTTAAAATTTAATTCACCGTTTCCCACACGTCACTGCTGAAGTCCAGTCTATATTGCTCTTTCTCTTCCGAGCCAGAGAAGCTCTCTCTCAATCAATCAGCTTGTGCTGCTCACTCATTCTTCCCACTGTCCACAGTTCTCTCTCCTTCCCCGTCTATAGGGATCCTCTTGCTTCAGTGTCTGTGCTCCTCTCTCCCTTTACTAATCTGTCCTGTTGCTCTCTTTCTCCCCAGACTCTGCTGCCATCTCTGTTTATGTTGAGCTCGCTCCCTCTCCCTATTTGCTGCTACAGTCTCTTTCCCTCACAAAATCTTGTTGTTCTCTCCCCAGTCTGCCTTGTTGTCTTCCTTACTAATCTGTGCTGCCTCTGCTCTCCCTCTCATTCTCTCTTTAATTACATACCATCTTTGCATCTTTCAGCTGACTTACATACATCGTTGTATTTATGGTTGCATCTATCATTATTATGTATAGTGTTTATTCTGTGAACTTCACGTAAACAAGGAATTTGATTACATTCTGGTGTGTATGACAAGATACTAATCTGACTCCTAGTCTGTGCAGCTCTCTCCCTTTTCCAGACTGCTGCTCTCTCTGCAGTCTGTAATTCTCTCTCCCTCAGTGATCTGTGCTGGTCTCTCTCTACCCAGTTTTGGTCTCCTAGTCTGTTCACTCTCCTGTCTCCTCTCTCTCTCTCTCTCTCTCTCTCTCTCTCTCGCTCTTCTCTTTTCTTTTCCTCTCTCTCTCCAAGTCTGTACTTGTCACTCACTCTCTCTACAGTCTGCACTGTTCACTCACTCTCTCTACAGTCTGCACTGCTCTCTCTCTCTCTCTCTCTCTCTCTCTCTCTCTCTCTCTCTCTCTCTCTCTCTCTCTCTCTCTCACACACACACACACATGCTCTCTATCTCTCTCTCACTATCTCTCTATCTCAGGAGACAAGGCTGCTCTCTCCTTCATGACAGGCTCTGGACTGTCTCCTCCCCAGCCGTCCAGTTGGTGTTGCTCCCTTCATTACTGATTCAGCCCTGTACTCCCACTCTGTATGTATTCTCATTTCCTGGCCAAATCTGGGCACCTCTCTCTCTTTTCCCACTCAACTCTGCTGATTCCACACCTGGCATTTGCTGCTCTCTCCCTTGATCAATCTTACGGCTCTCTATCTCACATGTTGCCCTCGCTCCCTGAGCCTCATGGTGCTTCTCTCTCTCCTTTCTCTCTCCCCTTCTCTCTCTCCCCTTCTCTCTCTCCCACTCCCCCAGCATCACAATCCACACACCCCATCCCCATTACCCTCTATATCTAAACTTTCATAATCTTTCCCTCTCTTTTCTCTTTTCCCCTCTGCAGATGACACTAAAATAGGAGATATTGAAGTCAGGGAAGAAGATTGTTAAAAATGACAGCAGGATCTTTGATCAACTAGATAATCTAGACAAGGAATTCAGATAAGTGCGAGGTGTTGCATTTTGAGGAGTCAAACTAGGACAGGGCCTTTGCAATGAACAGGTCCAGGGAAAGGACCATTACCAGGCAACACCATGGAACAGCAGGTAGAGCTACTGCCTCTCAACTCCAGCAACCTAGGTTCAATCTGTGTGGAGTTTGCACGTTGTCTCTGCGGCTGTGTGGGTTTCCTCTGGGTATTCCAGGTTTTTTTCACACATCCTACGAACATGAGAATTTTCTACTATAAGTTGCTCACAGATTGTAGAATCTTGATGGTGGCAGGCATGGAGGCATTGATGGGAATATTGGAAGGATGAGATGGGTTAGGGTGTGAGTAGTGCAAGTGGATGGTTGGCTGGAATTGTTGGGTCAAAAGGCCTGTTTCCATGCAGTATCTCCATGTGACTTGAGGCTACAACACTAATCATTGTTGTATAAACCCATCTCGGGTTTACTGTTATATACTTTTAGGTCGAAAATCTGCTTCCATTGCCCTTGCTGGCTTATACGTGACTCCTTACCCACAACAATGTCAGTGACTCTACTGCCCTTTGACATTGTTTAAGTGTATTATCATCATGTTGACTGAGGTACAGTGAAAAGCTTTATTTTCTATGCTATCCTATCAGATCAGGTTATACTATTCATAAATACAATCAAGTAGAATTCAAGTGCAATTGGTAGTGTAAAGAGAATGTTACAGGGTGCAGAATATAGTTTTCAGCATTGTAGCACAACACCTCCATAGACAAAGTCCAAAGTCCACTATGGGGTAGGGTAGGGGTGAATTGGACAATACCATAGCTTATGGGAGGAACCATTTGGAAACCTGATAACAGAGGGGAAGAAGCTCTTCCTGAGTCTGGTAGTGTGTGCTTTCAAGCTTATGTACTCTTTGCCTGACCGGAGCAGGGAGGAGAAGGAATGACCAGGAAGGAAGTGGGGGGGGGGGGGGGACGGGACTAGTCTTTCGTTATGTTGGATACTTTTCTGAGTCAGCATGAAGTGCAAATGGAGCAATGGTGGGGAATCTGGTCTGTGTGATGGTCACATCTACAACTCTACAACTTCTTGCAGTCTTGGGCAGAGCTGTTTCCAAACCAAACCGTGTTTCAACCTGACAATATGCTTTTTACAGTGCATCTACAGAAGGCCACATAGAAGGTTTCATTAGCAGGCCACATAATTGAACCAAATGCTACATGTAAACACCATCTGAATATAAAACTGGACATTCCATTGGGATTGACCTGGGCACTGGAAAAGGCAATAATGGGAGAGTTATTTCATTAAATCTGAAGAAGGGTCCCAACCCAAAACATTGTCCATCATTGTCCCACAACAGATACTAGCTGACTTGTTGACTTCCTCCAACAGTATGCTTGTGGAGCAAGATTCTAGCATCTGCAGTCTCTTGTGACATGGAGCAACAGTCCAATGGAGATGAGCTCACAGAATCACTGCTTTCAGTCAAAGCCCATCTCCACCACCTTGCCTTGTCTGAGCAGCCCACCAGAGCTGCTGGCACAGTGGGATGTAGTTGGATGGGAATGGCTCATCCAAGCCATTGGCTGAGATCCCTCAGCCTTGACACCAGACCCAGGATGTCAATGTAGACCGTGGGCAAGCAAACCCCTTCTGATTTTCACCTCCAGTCCTCCCTCAATTGGTGGATGCCACTTGGAAAGAGAAGCTTTAGAGGACTGGTGGTAGCTTTCACTGGCCATCATTGCGAGTGATCTGGTAAGACCCACACTGACATGCAGAGGGAGATGCCCAGCAGACATTGCAGCAGGTGGTGAGGAAACCTAGATTGAGGAAACATAACAACTCGCATCAACAGACCAATAAGAGGAAAAAGATTGAGGACTGGGAGTCGTTGGAAGAAGCATTGAATGACAAAAAAATTGAAGAAGGTGAAATTAAGGGATACACTGGAAAAATAAAATTAAAGACCCGCAAAAAAAAAGGGGAAATGAAATTATATGGGGAATAACAAACTGGCTGAAACATCAATTATTTTTAATATTATGGAATTTTATATTATACATATTATAATATATTCTATATATTGTATTTTATATTATTTAGATATAATAAATGTAGCAGAAATTGAAAGGAACCAGTGATCTAAAAGGAACTTAAAGTTATAAATATTACAAAAATGTGTTTAAGAAATTAAGAGAACTTAAAACCAGACGAATGTTCTGAACCCGCTACTCCCATTCCCAGAGTTTTAAAAGAGGATGCTACAAGGATAACAAATGTTTTCGTACTGACCTTCCAAAATTCCAAGGATCATGCAACAAACCCATTAGATTCGAAGGTAAGAAATATGGCACCACTTTTTAAGAATGGAGGTTGAGAAAATGGAGGGAATTTAAAAACCAGTTAACCTGACGTATTCTGACAACAAAATGGGCGGCACGGTAGCGCAGCGGTAGAGTTGCTGCTTTACAGCGAATGCAGCGCCGGAGACTCAGGTTCGATCCTGACTACGGGTGCTGCACTGTAAGGAGTTTGTACGTTCTCCCCGTGACCTGCGTGGGTTTTCTCCGAGATCTTCGGTTTCCTCCCACACTCCAAAGACGTACAGGTATGTAGGTTAATTGGCTGGGTAAATGTAAAAATTGTCCCTAGTGGGTGTAGGATAGTGTTAATGTATGGGGATCGCTGGGCGGCACGGACTTGGTGGGCCGAAAAAGGCCTGTTTCCGGCTGTATATATATGATATGATATGATAAAATGCTGGAATCCATTATTAAAAACATGGAAATAAAACACTTAAAATGTTCAGGTAGAGTCCAGATAGTTTAGTTTAGTTTAGAGATACAGTGCGGAAGTAGGCCCTTCCACCCACCGAGTCCGCACCAACCAGTAATCTCCACACGCCAACACCTTTCTACACACACTAGGGACAATTTGCACTTATACCAAGCCAATTAACCTACAAACCTGTTTGTCTGAAGCGTGGGAAGAAACCGAAGATCTTGGAGAAAACCCACGTGGTCACGGGGACAATGTACAAACTCCGTACAGACAGTACCCATAGTCGGGATCGGACCTGGGTACCAGGCGCTGCAAGCACTGTAAAGCAGCAACTCTATCACTGCGTCATCGTGCCTCCCCGTTTTATGAAGGAAAGGATGTTGGACAATCCTAATAGAGCTTTTGAAGATGCAACCAGCATGGAAGACACGTGAAAAAACAGTGGATGTAATATATTCGGATTATGAAAATGTGTTTGATAAAATACCACACAAAAAAAATGTTACATGAAATAAGAGGAGAAATGATGAGCATGGACAAAGCACTGCTTAAAAAATAGAAATCTGAGAGTGGAAATAAATGGGTCACTTTCAGGTTGGCAGACTGTTACTGGTGGGGTGCCATAGAGATCAGGCCTGGGCTCTCAGCTATTCATAATTTATGTTCATGACTCAGATGAGCATTTTAATGATATAAAGCAAAGTGAAAAAGTGCACTGTGAGGAAGGGGCAAGAATCAAAAACATGAATTTAGATAAGATCAGCAAGAAACATATATAATGTAGTGAATTGTGATGTTAAGCACTTTGTTAAGTGGAATAGAAAAGCGAAATATATATATTTTTTAAAACAGCGAGAAACGCATGAAGACACAAGAAACTGCAGATGCTGGAATCTTGAGCAAAAGAAAGTTGCTGAGGGAGCTCAAGGGGTCCAAGCAGAGAGGAAATAGACAACATTTCAGGCTGGGACCCTTTTTCATAAACTATTGCATGTTGGAGGACAGGAATAGATGGTATGGTGGCTCAGGATGGAGATTGCCAAAGTAAACAAGAGATGCCACAAGCAATTAGGAAAGGAAATGTAGTCTTTAATCGTGGGGAGATGGAGTATAAAAGTCTTGTTGAGATTTGTTGGGGGCTGGGGAATCAGACATTTGTACCACCTTGGTCTCTGTGACTAATGGAAGTAACATTTGCAGTGTAGATTCAATAATGGAATCCTCACAAGGAGGGACAATCCCATGATGAGAGATTATTTGATTTTTCTTATCATAGTGTAAATTAATGTTCAGAAGAATGGGTTAACAATATAGATGCTTTGAAGCTACTTCCCCTGGTGAGGTTGAGCAGAAACCCAACCTGACCAGCTCTTGACCACCATGCAAACAGGAGCATCTCAGAGGATGGGCATTCTATGGCAAACTACCAACCTTCTGACTTCCTGGAGCTTTTCCATCATCTAGAGGACACAAGTCAAGTGCTTGATGGAATGGTCTCCACTTGCTTGTAGCTTCAACGAACACTTCAGCCTCTGAGAAAAATGGAACAGCCACCTTGATTGGCACCATCAATCTCCCTAAACACACACAAATAATTGGTGCTTGTTCACTGTCAACATGTTATTCACCTCGATTTCTTCAACAGCATCTCCAAAACCTGTGGCTCTTCCACTCGGAAAGAAATGGATAGCATGTGCATTAGCCAAGTCAAGTCAAGTCAAGTCAAATTTATTTGTCACATACACATACTCGATGTGCAGTGAAATGAAAGTGGCAATGCCTGCGGGTTGTGCACAAAAAGAATTACAAAAAGAAGCACGTCACCACCTGCAGTTTCCTCTCCAAGTCAAACTTCGTCCAGACCTGGAAATATACTGTAATTCCTTTATCATTGCTGAGTCTGAATCCTGTAACTCATTATTCATCAGCACAGTAGGAACACCTTCACCAGCAAGTGTGAAATCATTGAAGAAGGCAGATTACCAGCACCTTCTCAAGGACAATTACAAAGGCAGTTTCTCTTTGCCTTCTTCGCAAGTTTGTGTCGCATTTCTCCTCTCTGAAAATTTCCATGCCATCATTTGCTTTAACTGCAAGAATGTAAGAACACAAGGAAATAGGAGCAGTTGGCCACCAGGCCCATCAAACCTGCCCCAACGTTCAATATGATCACAGCTAATCTACACTGGCTTCAACTCCTGTACCGGATCCCCTTAGCCTTCAAATTCCCAATCTTTCAAAGAGTTCTCTTCCTCCACTTTAAATATTTCTACTGACCACCCTTCACCTTAAACATATCTAATGAGCAGAAAAATCCACAATGGGAGAAGAGATTTCTGGGCACGAATTAGGTCCTTATTCTCTCCCACTGATGAAAACATTTCAAAATTGACCCTGTCAAGCTGTTGTGGAATTTCATGTTTAAATAATGCCATCCCTGATTCTTCTAAACTACAGGGAATACAGAACCAAGCTGTCTAGCCTCCCTTGATAGTACAACATTCATCCTAGAAACTCGCCTGGAAAATTCCATGGGGCTGCCTCCAATGCTACAATATCAATTTTTGGTGAGAGGATAAAACGAGAGGGTCCAATACGTGTCCAATATGTGTAATACTGTAACAAAACCTCCCTATTTTTAACTCCAATCTCTTCACAATAAAGGCCAACATGCAATGTATCTTCTGAACTATTTGTTGGACCTGCCTGCTAACTTTTTTTGTGTTTTGTGCATTGGGACACCTAGATTCCTTGCAACCTCAGTCATGTGCACCCTCTCTTCATTTAGATGATGATCTTTTTATTCTTCTTCTTGAATGCATAACTTCTCCCTGTTAGACTCCATTTGCCATGTTTCCCCCATCACAGATTCAGAACATCCTCAACACAATATGGCCTCCTATTTATTTTCATTTTCATCGGCAAAGTTGGAAGCATTATATTTTGTTCCCTCCCCAAATCATCAGTGAAAATAATAAACAATTGAGGGGCATGACTCACCCCTGAGGCACTCCACTCGTTACATTCTTCCAGCCTGAAAAGGACTTATTTATTCCAACTCTTTTCTAAATGTGACGGCCTGTTTTCAAATTGTGCAAACGTACTTCCTGCAGTACCTTTGGCTCTTGATTTATGCATCATGCCCTGATGTAGCACCTTTACATATTGTTTCTTGCCCTCTTTCTTCCCCACTTTCAATTCGATCTCACATCCTCAAAAAATTCAAGCAAATTTGTCAAAAGCTATTTTGCTTTTCATCAAAACCATGTTGAGTAGATTTGATTATATTCTGCTTTCCTAAATGATTAATTATTTCCTCTGGATTATATTAGCATTTGGCCAACTATAGATGTTAAACTACCTGGCCTATAGTTCTCTACCTTCTGTCTTCCTTCTTCTTTGAACAAGGGAGTCACATTGGCTGTTTTCCAAACTTTGGCAACTTAGTGAGTTTGATAAATTGCTGCCAATGTATCCACTATATCTGAAGTCACTTCCTCTAAAATCCTTGGGTCTCAGTGATTTGTCTGCCTTTAGCCCCGTGAGTTACCTTTCTATTTTATCTCTTGTGATTGGGGTTTTTATTGATTCCTCTCTTGAATTTAGCCCGTTTGCAATGTCCGTCATGATGAAACCCATAGCATAAAAATCAATTGTACATATCTGCATTTCTATGTTTCCAATTATTAATTCACCCATGTTTTTCTCTGGAGGTTCCGCAATTACCGTTCTGAATTACCTTGGCAGCCTTCTTCCTCTTTAAATATCCATTGTAATTCTTACTGTTTGTTTTTATATAACATAAAAGTTTTTCTCCCTCTCATGAGCTTTTTAGTTTCTCGCTGCTAGATCCTAAAACATTCCCAGTTCCCTGGATGGCTACCAGCCCTTGCCACTTCCTATGCCCTGCTTTTCAAAACATGATGCCTGACCTCCTTTGTTCAGCAAAGAATGTGCCTCTTTCCCGTAGACCTGAAAGAAAGCAATTTCCGCTCCATAATGGGAGGAACATCAAGGGTCAGACCACATGGTTTAGCTACAATTTACCAGATCTGGGCTAATGTCCTTTACTGAACCATGCTTCTGAGACCATTTCACCTGTCGCACATTGAAGATCACATGGTGAATTTCCACTCAAAATAGGAAGTTAGAGAGCTCTAGGTGTAATAACTTGTTCTTTCATTTCAGTTTCCGGAAACAGAGACTATTTTGTTAACTGTCAACTATTTGTAGTGTGAGCCTGTTCAATGCCCCTATCCTTCATTGTAATAGTCTTTGATCCACCTAACTTTGTCTGGAGCAACATTACTGTTTTCTGGTAAGTCATCTGGTTTCTGGATAGGTTTGAAATTCTCACACTGTTTCTTGCCCTCTTTGGTCATCAAGTTCCCTCTTTCATTTTGAAGCCCTGTGCTGCACTATCATTAAATCTATACTAAAATCAGAGATTGTTTTAAGTAGTCAGCAGGTCAGGTAGCATCTGAGGGGCATGAAGAAAAGTGCATGGTAAAGTCATTGACCTGAAATGTTTCCTGTGCTTTTCTCCCAGTGGAACTGGTAAAAGGTTATCCACTTGAAAGGCTCACTCTTCTTCTCTCTGGATATGCTGTCTGACCTGCCTAGTGATTCCAGCTTCCTCTGTCTTTGTTTCAAATGCCCAGTATCAACTGTATTTTGTGCTCATA